>NC_139998.1:15302715-15530209 GCF_964263955.1 Coregonus lavaretus
AGGTATGCAGCTGCACCACTGAACATACAGGTAAAATATATTAATACTACCTTTTCACCTAATCTCTGCACGTTGAGTTGACTGGATTTACTAAGGGGTTTCTTTTCAAATGTTTTGGTGAGATGTCAGTGTTGTGGTGTGCTTCTATTGTAAATAGATTGTGATGCTTGTGTGTAAATATTTACAGGTATATGTGAATATTTAAAAGTAGTTGTGGTGGTGTTGTGCAAATTGATAATCCTTGCAATAGTTGATAGAATGTGGGTTTTAGAATAGTTCACTTTGATTATGTTTGCGCAGTTGTTGGTTACAGAGCAGGTGGTACAGACTACTGCTAGTGCTATCGTCTGCAGGGGCGAATCCTCCACTTTTGCATAGCACTTTAGGCTGCACTGGTAGAGTGTGTTTTGTGACTATAAAATAGTAATATACTGGTGCCTGCTTTGATGCAAAGAAATCAAAGGTGCACAGTTTGAGTTTAATCCTCAGATTAGGCCAAATATCAAGTGGCAAGGGATAATCTATCAGAGTTGAGAAAGTCAGTTCGAAATCAGTTTGGGATTAAATGGCCAGCATGCACAGGTTCTCTACAGGTATACTAGTGTGGCAGAGTACAGGTTTTGTTGGTGCGACAGAGTGGGTGCAACATGATCTCACTTGGCATGTACAGTTGGAGAATAAATTGTTGTTGAATTTGATGCTACTTTAATCACAGGCTCAAGTACTGGCAATTGTTATCTTCAAGCAGCATGTGGAGAGCGATTATTGGCAATGACCGCTGTCTTCAACCAGGATCTCAGCGATCACTGCCTTATTGCCTGCGTCCGTAATGGCTCCGCGGTCAAACGACCACCCCTCATCACTGTCAAACGCTCCCTAAAACACTTTAGCGAGCAGGCTTTTCTAATTGACCTGGCCCGGGTATCCTGGATGGATATTGACCTCATTCCGTCAGTAGAGGATGCCTGGTTGTTCTTTAAAAGTGCTTTCCTCTCAATCTTAAATAAGCATGCCCCATTCAAAAAATTCAGAACTAAGAACAGATATAGCCCCTGGTTCTCCTCAGACTTGACTGTCCTTGACCAGCACAAAAACATCCTGTGGCATACTGCATTAGCATCGAACAGCCCCTGCGATATGCACATTTTCAGGGAAGTCAGGAACTTCAAAACGTTTTGGGACACTGAATTTTGTCCATGGAAAATAAGAGCACCTCCTCCCAACTGCCCACTGCCACTGAGGGCTAGGAAACACTGTCAGCACCGATAAATCTACAATAATCGAGAATTTCAACAAGCATTTTGCTACGGCTGGCCATGCTTTCCACCTGGCTACCACTACCCCGGCCACCAGCTCTGCACCCTCCGCTGCAACTTGCCCATGCCCCCCCCAGCTTCTCTTCACACAAATTCAGACAGCTGATGATCTGAAAGAGCTGAAAAATCTGGACCCCTACAAATCAGCTGGGCTAGACAATCTGGACCCTTTCTTTCTAAAATTAGCCGCCGAAATTGTCGCAACCCCTATTACTAGCCTGTTCAACCTCTCTTTCGTAACGTCTGAGATCCCCAGAGATTGGAAAGCTGCCGCGGTCATCCCCCTCTTCAAAGGGGGTGACACTCTAGATCCAAACTGTTACAGACCTATATCCAACCTGCCCTGCCTTTCGAAAGTATTTGAAAGCCAAGTTAACAAACAGATCACTGACCATTTCGAATCCCACCGTACCTTCTCCGCTATGCAATCCGGTTTCCGAGCTGGTCATGGGTGCACCTCAGCACGCTCAAGGTCCTAAACGATATTTTAACTGCGATCGATAAAAGACAGTACTGCGCAGCCGTCTTCATCGACCTGGCCAGGCTTTCGACTCTGTCAACCATCGCATTTCTTATTGGCAGACTAAATAGCCTTGGTTTCTCTAATGACTGCCTCGCCTGGTTCACCAACTACTTCTCAGATAGAGTTCAATGTGTCAAATCGGAGGACCTGTTGACTGCTCTTAAACACTAGTAAAACTAAATGCATGCTCTTCAACCGAACGCAGTTTGCACCCGCCCACCCGACTCGAATCACTACTCTAGGCGGGTCTGACCTAGAATATGTGGACAACTACAAATACCTAGGTGTCTGGTTAGACTGTAAACTCTCCTTCCAGACTCACATTAAGCATCTCCAATCAAAAGTTAGATCTAGAATCGGCTTCCTATTTCGCAACAAAGCCTTCTTCACTCATGCTGCCAAACATGCCCTCGTAAAACTGACTAACCTACCGATCCTTGACTTCGGCGATGTCATTTACAAAATAGCCTCCAACACTCTATTCAGCAAATTGGATGTAGTATATCACAGTGCCATCCGTTTTGTCACCAAAGCCCCATATACTACCCACCATTGTGACCTGTACGCTCTTGTTGGCTGGCCCTCACTACATATTCGACGCCAAACCCACTGGCTCCAGGTCATCTATAAATCACTGCTAGGCAAATCCCTGTCTTATCTTAGCTCACTGGTCACCATAGCAACACCCACCGTAGTCTGCGCTCCAGCAGGTATATCTCACTGGTCATCCCCAAAGTCAACACCTCCTTTGGCCGCCATTCCTTCCAGTTCTCTGCTGCCAATGACTGGAACGAACTGCAAAAATCTTTGAAGCTGGAGACTCTTATCTCCCTCACTAATTTTAAGCGTCAGTTGTCAGAGCAGCTTACCAATCACTGCACTGTACACAGCCTTTCTGAAATTAGCCCACCCAACTACCTCATCCCCATATTGTTATTTATTTTGCTAATTTGCACCCCAGTATCTCTATTTGCACATCATCTTTTGCACATCTATCATTCCAGTGTTATTTACGAAATTGTAACTATTTTTGCATTATGGCCTATTTATTTATTGCCTTACCTCCATAACTTACTACAAATATACTACATATATTTTCTGTTGTATTTTTTGACTTTATGTTTTGTTTACCCCATATGTAACTCTGTGTTGTTGTTTTTATCGCACTGCTTTGCTTTATCTTGGCCAGGTCGCAGTTGTAAATGTTCTCAACTGGCTTACCTGGTTAAATAAAAGTGAAATAAAATAAAAATAAATAAATGAAAATATAGAACAACGCAACATCTGCCAGCAAGAGCCAAAGTCAAAGCTCCCCACAAGATCCCACATGACATGACATTGAAAAAACTATTTCACGTGCATGAAAAATGACTGTTATAATCAGCATGGTCTCTAAGACCCCTGTAGCTCAGTTGGTAGAGCATGGCGCTTGCAACGCCAGGGTTGTGGGTTCGTTTCCCATGGGGGGCCAGTATGAAAATGTATGCACTAACTGTAAGTCGCTCTGGATAAGAGCGTCTGCTAAATGACTAAAATGTAAATGATGTGACTAGATGAACCTTCAGGAGTTTCATGTTCCATTACAGCATTTCTGACTGTCTCTGAGGTACCATAGAAACAAATCTGGTTTATTCATATTATGGGATGCTGACCTCGGCAGATGTTACCCTAGTTACTGAGCTGTTGTCCTGGTATTTGCCTTTGTCTCAGAATGTTTAACTGGGTGGTGAAAGTGGTTCCTCAGCCCCCTGACGCCCCTGGCTCTCTGGGACAGGAGACAGCCAATCCCGTACCTGCAGCACCAGTAAGAACACACTACTCACAACTCCTCACAGATCAACTCACCTGAATATCTGATCACCTCACATGATATTACCAAAAAATATTTTAAAAAATGACAAAAAAAGACTTGCCCTCTTCACGTTACCTGATTGTCTCTCTCCATCTTTCTCTCCAAAAGCAAAAAGTGTCTAAAGATGAAGTCAGAAAAGAAGGTCATGCTCCTGTTCTTCAAACAGTGTATCATAGCTTTGTAACACAATGAAACAACTGTGAATAAGTGTGTTTTATAAATGCTCATTCAATTTGTTGACCCTCTTCTTCACTTCTGTTTTATGTACATGAATCTCAACAGTCAATGCAAAACCAGCCAAACAGAAGGAAGAGGATAATTCAGAGGACAACGGGTACGTGTGTTAAATTTGACCTGTGAACTGGCTGGTCTGCTTGCATACAGAATTTTTTGCCATGATGGTGATGAAGGTGGCGGTGGTGATGATGATCTCTCTCTCTCTCCTCTCCCTCTCCCTCTCTCTCTCTCTCTCTCTCTCTCTCTCTCTCTCTCTCTCTCTCTCCTCTCTCTCTCTCTCTCTCTCTCTCGCTCTCTCTCTCTCTCTCTCTCTCTCTCTCTCTCTCTCTCTCTCTCTCTCTCTCTCTCTCTCTCTCTCTCTCTCTCTCTCTCTCTCTCTCTCTCTCTCTCTCTCTCTCTCTCTCTCTCTCTCTCTCTCTCTCCCTCTCTCTCTTTCTGTCTCTCTCTCAGTATTCAGAGTCAGAGTGGAGTGATGACCTGGCTCTCCAATGGCTTTACTAGTGCTCTGCCTCAACCAACAGGCACCCCTAACCTCAGCAGATCTAACTCTGTATCCAGGGTGAATGTTAGACAACCTTACCTACTGTTCCAAACACAACCTGTATCAATCAACCAGCCTGTAATTTAATCAGTGTATGTCTTTTTTAATCTGTATAAAGAGTTAATATGTGATTCTATGTTTCTATAATACTATCCCTCCACTTTCTGCTTCCATCCATCAGTCACTGCAGGAGGTACAAAGAGAGGACGAAAGGTACAAAGAGAGGACTTTATTTAAGTGTTGGTTTTGTTGATTCTGTTGACGTTTTGTTGTTGTATATTACTTCAAAGTATGTTGAAATGTGGAAATATTGTGGAAAAGTTTGATAGCTCTATCAATTGACTGAATATTCCTACTTCCAACAGGAATGGGGTGATAAAGTGGATTGCAGAGGGACTGAGCAAAGTGGTGCCCCAGCCGGATGACAAGTACAGAGAGGATATTCGAGAGGAGGAGGAGGAGGTGACAGAGGTGAGTTGACACTATCATGTCACCATGTCACGGTTTCTGTGGAAGTAGATTGTAGATGTATTTTCAGGAGAGCACATGGTGCTCAGTGATTTAAAATACTTTATTTGTAGATTAAACATATATTTAAAAAATAATGTTTGTCAGGTTGCCTCATAATAGCTTTTAAACAATATAATAACTTTTAAAACATAATTACTACATGCCTAGGAATTATGCTACATTAAACCCTTAGTTCCCCATGATAACGCGATATTCTCACTTAAAATCACTTTTGTAAAACAATTATGCTCCCTGCTTGATGAATAAGCGGAGATGGTCTATAATGTTGTAACAGGCTTTTGAATATCTAGCTTAATCAAAGACAATGGTGTCACAGGGCTTTCAGAGAGCTGTGAACGAGACATGATAGCAACGTAATACCATGAGAGATGTTTATAAATGTAATAATCTGTTATAAGATCCATGGTGTTAAGACATTACCGACTTCCTCACACCATTATCTCATAAGTCTCTATTAGATTTAACTCTTTATTTTACAGTAGGCCTACTGTTAGTTTTAAAAGCATCGAGCCCTTTTAAAATTAAGTGCTTATGGCTTCCCAGGCTCTCCCGAAGTCCGTCTGCTGTAGTTTAAATTATATTATTGTTCAGCTTTCAGACATTAGCTGGGTAGAATTGATTATTCATATATGACATTCTGATTATTCATCTGACATAACAAAAATGCCATTGTGCTGGAGTTTCTTTTTCTAATACCGGTAATGAGTTTTTTTAACTTTATGTTCCTCTATCTACTTAAGACGCATGAAGAGTATATCGCAGAGCCATGTGTAAGTACAGCTAAATAACAGGCTGTATCTGGGCCAGACACCCACCCACCCCCTGAGTAGTCCGAGTAGTCTTACAATCAATAGTCTGCAATCAATCCACAATAGCATTTGCTCTAATGCTTCACATGCCATCAAACACTTACATTAAGGATTCAAGGATAGAATAAAATTGTGAAGTTATGGACAAATGATATCAATGATTGATTAAATCTACTCGTTATCTTACAGACATGTGCAATAAGATAGATATGCTAATGATTTGGATATGAAAACATTCTGCTGAACATTTTAACAGCGTTCTTTTGCACATTCTTATATATTGCACACAATTCACATAAGCCCTGTGGTTAAAGGACATTTTAAATTCATAGGAACAGATATGGGTACAATTACAGTGCTATGAAAAAGTATTTTCCCCCTTTCTAATTTTCTCTACTTTTGCATATTTGTGATACTGAATGTTATCAGATCTTCAACCAAAACCTAATATTAGATAAGTGAACAAATAACACAACAATTACATATTTATTTCATTTATTTCATAAACAAAGTTATGCAACACCCAATTCCCCTGTGTGAAAAAGTAATTGCCCCCTTACACTCAATAACTGGTTGTGCCACCTTTAGCTGCAATGACTCCAACCAAATGCTTCCTGTAGTTGTTGATCAGTCTCTCACATCACTGTGGAGGAATTTTGGCCCACTCTTCCATGCAGAACTGCTTTAACTCAGTGACGTGTGGGTTTTCAAGCATGAACTGCTCGTTTCAAGTCCTGCCACTGGACTTTGACTAGGCCATTCCAAAACGTCCAATTTGTTGCTTTCTTGTGTCGTATCGAGTAAATGCTGGCAATTATTGCTGATGAACAAAGGAGTCCGCTCATACTGAACCTGGATCATAAGGTTTATTCATATCACAAGTTTACAGCATAAGTTACAGACCCGCGGTGTCTGGAGAAGCACCGTCCCAAATTAATCTGAATGCTTCTGCCGCCTCCTTGTCTAGCTCATACTTATAAACAATGGCAAAAATGGGTTGCTCCCTCTTTCGTCCAATCAACGGTCTCCCCTAGGGCGTCACCCTACAAACGGCTACATTTGAACTAAGATAAACATCCTCTGGTTCCATTAAGAAAGTCATAATCTTTAATACACTACATTTCCCCCCTTCGAGACTAACTAAAAGTCTCGAAAACAAACAGAATAGGATTATGACTAGTAACAATTTATCTTATTGAGTATCTTTAACATTAAACCAAAAAACATTTTTCTCTAGAGTGTAAATACCTTTCTATGAAATATGAATAACTGTTTATGAAGTGTGAATACATTACTATGAAATATGAACAAATCTGTATGGAGTGTGAATACATTATTATGAAATATGAACAAATCTTTATGGAGTGTGAGAGCGAAAAACTGTCCGGCAACCTTCGTTATCAATCAAGACAGCAAAATTCTCTCACGGTCCCTCTGCCCCAGGCAACCACCTAGATACTCCAGATAAACTCATAAACAATGTAAATGCATTTGAAACTATGATGCAATTAAATACACATGTAAGCCCCTGCAAACAAAATACTATCCAAAAAATGTCCACTCTAAGGCTGGTCAACCCATTGGACCCTACAGTGGACCTCTCCCTGCCTAGACTCCCTGTCCCTAAGCCTCAACGAAATAAACAAAAACATCTAAGATCCCCACATGTATCCAATAACATCAAATATCATTCTACAAAAATTAATACCTAAGAATATGACACAAATTATGTATTACACATGCAAATATGTCCATATTTCATTGCAGACACTGGAATGTAGTCCACTACACTTCATCTCCTCCGTAGTCTCCTCTTCCAATGTATTGTTGATGATGGAATCGGAATCTTTCCACACCCTCCTTGTTTCATCTCCTCCAGTCATTGTCCTTTCATATTGTCCCTTCATATTGTCCTTGTTTGAGTATTTCAATCTCTACATGTTCCCCCAAATGCTTCTGGAAGAAAAGAAAAGACCAAACAGTATCTTTTGCAAAACAACCCTTTCAAATTAAACATCAATATCAACTAAGAATATAAAAATTATATATAAATGATGTATGAATCAATATAAATGATAGAATAATGAACTAGGATAATACGATTCATTCATACACTTCCCCCCTTTGATTCATAACATCATACTAAAATCACCCTAATATTGAAAAAAAAATTGAAAAATGATCAAATAATCAAAAAGGATATTTATCATCCAGTCCCACTTGTCCATCTTCATCCAGATCAGGAACAGTCAACAACGGCATCTGAGTGTTGTCTCCAGGCATCACTCTCCAACCTATCTCAATATCATAGCTTTCTCAAAGGTCAGTAACAAATTACAAACATCACACACAGTGTTATCAAAGCTGCCACTAAAATGTAATCCATCACTGCTCCTACTGGCCTAACTGATCTTGCAACCAAGTCTTCGCTGACCATCCAGCTCCTTCAGATCTACCAAATGCATCCCTTATATTCTTCAATGCATCTATAACTATCTGAACTCTCTGGAATCAAAGTATAGCTAATACTATCAATATGATCTTCCCAAATGTTACACCATACCATGGAAAAAGTCCCCCCTTCTCCCTTAGATTTATCCTTCAATGATAGGCTGATATTCCCATAAACATGCCCCTTACATCATATGTTTTATTAGAGCAAAAACAACTTTTAGCCCTCACTGCTTTCACCTCCAATGCTTCAGGGTTTGCTGTTACCTGATTTTACTTCCCATCTAACAAATTCCCATAGGGTAATTCATTTATCCAAGAACACCTAAACCTAGGCTTAAACAAATGTTTTGACAACGACATTATTTTATCTGTTACTGACTGTTGCTGATCAGTGGCGGCTCCTGAAAAAATTCTCAGGAGGGGCAATTTTTCTGATGATTTAGGTGACCTACACATTTTTTAAAAGATATGTCCAGCAACAACATGAAGACAGGGGCAGCATATAAGTCAATACCAGAAGCATTTATTGACTGATCTCAAAAGTGTTGGCTTACAAAAGCAAAATAAGTTATCACAGTAAAAATAATCAAGGGTGTTCTTTCACATTCCTCAACACTGCATAAACAATATGTATGGCTTTGTAAAAATGAACAACCATATTCTGGCCAATTGTATAGATTTGTAAATATGAACAACCATATTCTGGCCAATTGTATAGATTTGTAAAAATGAACATGAACAGATTTTTTTATTTTTTTGAATGGCAGTACCTTTCAAACATGTCTGCTTGCAGTAAGGTAGCACTCACAAGGTGGCCAGAGAAAGAGAACCTTTCTTTGGTGTGATCCAGGATGGTGTTGCAGACCTCTTCAGACAGCCTCTGCTTCTCCTCTTCTCTCAAAGCTGTTCTGGGTCTTTTGGCTCCTGTTGCTTCTTGCAGCTGCTGTTGAGAGGAGTCCCTGAAGGCAAACAGACCAATGTGTTTGTTGGCTTTGTACAGTATTGTTGTCTATGTGATGCACAGGTATATGCAATGTATCCATGTATAGTACAAATACTTCAGTTCCACTTAAAATGGGCAGGGATGCATAAAGTCTTTAGTGTTTAAGTTAACCTTTGTGTCTCACATAGCCTGGATGTTCAGCACAGTATACAGTGGTGCTCATAAGCTTATGATCCCATGCTAAAGTTGACTAAAAAGAGGAATAAAAAAGAAAAGAAAATTGGTGTCCTTAAAAGGTTGGATTTTCCAACTTTTTTAATTAAGTCATTAAGATCAATTTCCAAAAGATGATTTTTTTATTTTTTTATTCCTCTTTTTAGTCAGCTTTAGAATGTGTTCATACACTTATGAGCACCACTGTACAGTACACATAGTATATAAAATAAGATAGATTACACCACTGGCCATATATAATGACAATAATGTAATTTCAAACACAAATGCAGTCTCCTTTCATGCATACATTTTCAAATAAAGCTCTGCTTTGAGAAAGATCGAATGATATTGTTTAATCTTTATCTTACCTTATGGCCTGCACACTGCTTGCGAAGCTGTCGAGGGCACGTTTGATAAAGACAGCATCGATGTCCTTATTCTGTAGCTTCTGGTACGGTGGGCTGGTCAAATGAACCCAATGAACCCGTCCGGATGGCTTCAAAACATTCTATGAGGTCGTCTCGATTCTCGTAGACAGTGTTCACGACTCTGCTGTTGCTAACCTCATCGTTGTGGCGGCGGACAGCTAGCCTGTATCCCTCATCCAGTTGAGTGGCAATATTCACTCTCACCAAAGCAGACAATCTCAAACAGCTATCAATGTGGGTCTTTGACAGCTCATTTTTCTTAATCTTTTCTGAAAGATGGTGCATGTCGGTTACACCAGTCGCTGTCCAAGCGTTGCTGTCTGCCGTTCATGGTTACGTTACGTTACGTATGACGAAAGCGCGTAAGTGCAAGCCCTCAGACACCCATAGAGAATGTATTGAAAGCTCAGAAATTTGAAAAAAATATATTTTACATTAGAGGCTATGAGAGACTTCTGGGCGATTTTCAACCTGACTGAAATCGCCCCAAAACGGGCGGGGACATTTGAAGCACGACTTTAGCCTGATTGGACATTTAGTGGCTGGCAGATCAGACGTGAACACTGAACTACTGTTGCCATGATATAATTGATTAGAAAAAAAATCCCTTCCTTTTCCCGCTTGGCAGTGCGTCGCCCATATCGCCCTATTGAACACACCGCCCATGTTGCTGATACCACAGTCATGACAAAGCATAAGATTGACACATACTTGATAGAGGTCGAACGACCGTCTCTAAAATGTTTGGTGCTGGAATTCTCAACAGACATGGACCCACAAGATTCCTCACTGATCTTACAGAATGAGTTAACTGGAACCAAAGATTTCTACCTGCCCCTCTATCTCTAATCTAACAACAGAAGAATCAAACCACATGCATTTAGTTTCTCTCTTCCCTAACGAGCGGTACTGATCAGATACCTCTCCTTGTCTGTCATTAAAATCAAAGACCTCATCCTGTACCTCCATGATAGTATCATTCACTATTTCAGATGAATCTATATTGACTCTCTATCCGTATCATAAACCCCTGAGTCTCTCTTGCTACCTCCTTTAATTTCAGAAAAGTTGTTGTCGGTGTCGGTGTCATACTTCCTACATTTGCTATTGCCATCGCATCATTAATCCCTTTCCAAAGTTACCATTAAAGTAGTTGATTTAGTTGATGTATTAACCTTAATTATTTCTAGTGGGAAAGCTACCGATATCCTATGTGTATTATTTACTGTTGGAGTGGCTACTGTAATAATATACTTCTCCTGACCTCCTTTGGTGACTGCGGAAGCTTCGACAGACTTCAAATCTTCCATTATAAGCGTCACTTTATGAATTACATAGTCTTTTAACCAATAATTCTTAACCGGAACAAATTTTAATGCTTGCACTAGATAAGTACACATATATTCTCCCTGATCTTTCTCTGTAACATTACGCAAAATAAATGAACAATCACTCATAACCCTCTTCCACTTCATATCGTTGTACAAACTATACTTCCTTTGACTAGGTGCAACAGCTTCTACTTCTGGTCCTGATAACAATACTTGTTCTCCATAATTATCTCTCCATGTGGGAGGAACGTCCCCATCCTAACCCTAATAACAGTATTTTCCTCTCAAATTGGTGCTGGAGCTATTGGTTCCCTTATAATCAAATGCGATATATTTATGGCTTTAATAACTATCAATGTTGAAAGAGTTAAATTGCTTCTCACTGTTGTTTTAATAGACTGAAGTGTTGATGTCCTTGTTGTTACTTCATCTAGTTTCCCCAAAGCTTTGAACTCTTTGCTTGTACTTCCATCTATTACCACTAGTGTCAAATGACGTAAATGTAACTTACATTCACTCTCTCTTCCTACTCTAAACCCTAACTTTCAACCTTTTGATTATAAAAATACACCTACAATTACCTTGATCTTCCTACTCTAAAATGTCCTTCACCACTGTTCTCTCTCTTACTACTAACTTTGAAACTTAGCTTACTGTCTTAGAGTCCCTTCAACCTAGTTCTCCTAACTTATTTTAATCTAATCTTTTCTCCTAACCTTTAAAAACCTTTTCCACTGATTTATTCACAAAATCCTTTACCACCACTTTTTAGAATATGTGATGACTTCTTTACACACAGACTTGGCAAACGACTAAACACCTTTTAGCCTAGCCTGAAATCTCTTGGTGTAAGAATGTAACCCAGAATAACAGTCACCCCTTTTAACTTTATTTTTCAGACAGATTGTCTAATAGGCAGTCTAATAGATTATCATCCTTCCTATGATATTATCTTTTTAAGCAAATATGATTCCCAAAAACCCTATCATTTTAAAATCTTCTACCAGACAGTCGTCTAGTGTACATCTTATTGTACAGTTCAATTTACACAATGCATCTCTTTCCAACAATGCAATAGGTATATGTTCTAATATTAGTATGTCTATTTTAATTTCTCTTTGATTTTTATAGCAGAGCTCAATTGGTTCCTTAAGAGTAATTAGCTGTTTTACTACCCCAAATCCCTATCCTAATTAGTTAATTTTACATAGTGAGATGTTTACCCTCTTTAGGCTGAACACAGATAAGTTTTTCCACTATTCACCATTATTTCTCATAGTCCTTTGTTTTCACTTCAATTGTTAGATATTTTCTCTTCTTCTCTAATCGGTGCTATCAGCTGACACCCCCCTTCGTATCTTCTAGGCACTCGAGAATCTTTAGGGTTCACCTGGAGAACAGGTGATCTTCACTTGCTCCTTTATCTTCCTCAGAAATGTCCTCTGTTGTTTCCTCCTGACTTATTGCACTCACAGGTAAAGTGACCAACCTGTCCACAATTATAACATTCTTCTGAAAGTTGCTGGAAGTGTAGCTGAAATCTTCCTCCTCCTTCTAAGCCTTCTCGTCCTCTTCCTCTCCAATTCTGTGTCTGTCCAGAAACTGTCTGTGGGTATGAAACACCTGGTACCCCCCTTGGCTGGTACAATTGCATTTGATATTGTTCAGTTGAAGCTGTAACAGTGATTGTTGATTTGGTTCACTCTGATTCTTCATAACCAAAGCTTCTCTTCTCCTTCTCCACCAGTTGTATGATTGAGTTCTCTGAGAGTTTCTTGATCCTGTTCTTTCTTGCTGTTGACATATCAGGCTTCTTCAAAAGCTTATATTCTAAGTTCTGTCCTCGAAATATCATCTTCCATCATCTTCTTACTATTGGCCTTTCCTTGACCTCAATGTATTCTTCTCCTCCAATGCTTGGGATTCTTTTCTCAGCAGTTTCTCCTTCTGTATCTTCTTCCTCATCTTTCCGAACCTCATTCTTCTCTTAGTTTCCAGACATCTCGGTTTTTCTTACTTCTGGAGTTTTGGATTCATCTTCATTGTCGTTTCTGCTTGTCCTCTATCTATTATTCGTTCATCTTCATCTCTGATGCAATAATCACCCTCCTGGATGATCCCTGGAAGCTGAGGATAAACATCCCTAAGCTCTACTTCCTTCTCGTAAGGTGGGTGTCTTTTTCGCTGAATCCGTATGTGAGAAAGGTATACTGACTTCTGCCATTAGTTTTTCTATCGCCTTTCCTTCCCTTAGCTTTTTCTCTATACCTTTGTTTCTGTTATCGTTGGAATCTTTTATCAGTTTTTGTTTGAGAATGAAGGGCAACTTTTGTTTCATTTGCCGGATAACCTAGCAATACTTTAGTTAAATGATTACTATTTTGTACTATACCAACCGGTGTAATCACCTTCATAGCCTTGATGTCGTTTTTCCCCATTGTAACAACCCTTTTATATTCCTTTATCGTGAATTATTTTATTTTAGACTATATAGCCTATGGCTTCCCCCCTTTAATTATTAGTGGCTATCTTACCACAACCCATCAAATGCAAGTAGTCAACTTCAGACTACAATCCTAAAAACAAAGCCTTCTAACCTTACAACACTACAATTCCCATAAACCCCCTTGCTCTATAAGCACCTAATTATCTTAATTTTACAGAATAATGTCAGTCCTTGATTCCCAACACAACTCCAATCAACCCCCAAGTGATGCACCGAGCCTCCCAAATGCAATTTTTAATGAATCAGTATTTGCCAAGCCTATGTGAAATTGTCATAACATCAAACATCCTGTAGGGGAAGATTTTGTAACCAGACCAGTACCAAAACCTTTTTGACTCGATCATCTGTCGCGTCACGTGACGTGTACGTCAGTACCCCCTCTCTTTCTCTCTCCATTGTTCCTCTCATATGACAAAAGAACAGAGACACAAAAAGATTTTTGTAGTTAATGCAATCACTGAGTTATTTCAACCATATTCAATATTCCCCCACTCACATTCGCTTTAAGACTTAACTCAGGACTAAATAGATCGCTCAAAAACATTTTTATTTTATTTTAATCCGTCATTTAATTTAATTCATTATAATCCGTCAACATATATCTAATTTATAAATTCAATAGGTCACAAAACAAGTTTCATCTTTAACCAACAGCCGATGTAACAACTAGAAGATTTAATTCATTTTCAAATCTTTCCTCTTTGTTCCCTCGTCTGTGTTTCTCTGTCTCCCCCTGCGGCACAGCCCCACAGAAATATGACACTTTACCCACAATCCCCTTTGTTGTAGTTTTAGTACCGTAACCCAACGTCTCATAATCTCGTGCCATAAACTCCAACTCCCACGTTTTGTAGCGTAGTGTCATAAAATTAAACGCATGCGCAAATGCATTCAACGATACGATTCCCAGACAATAGAACGCTAGCATTCCGCTACAACCTCACTATTTTATACCTTATAATCAAACAATTACACATAACAGAGCTCACATTTGCGTAGAACTCTGAATTCCACACACACAGACATATTTTAAGAGGCTTAGTCCATCGCAATGGCACCTCTAAGGACACCCGTTAGCATGTAGCACGCAACACAATTAGCATTTAGCATTTAGCCTTTATGTACAATGTGGCATGAAACCCAACCAACATTTAGCATCAGCATTAGCATTAGCCCTTAGCTACCCTGTGGCTGGCACCACGCCCTAAGTAACCTGCATTGTGCCTAAATCATTGTCCATTTATCCCCTTCTAACTTTATGCTGCCGTGAGATATGGATATTATATGAGCGGCTACCCCATGCAGATACCCCGTCGACTACAAGATGAGAATAACTTACAATATAACCGTCCACCTCATAGTTCCCAGAACTAACCTGACAACACCTAGCGCGTTACAAGGATTTATGGCCCACCCCTAAGGAGTCGCCCCATTTCGAGGTCTTTCTCAGATTCACAATGCCCTAATGTATACGTATTCCTGCCTTTATTCACTACCAATCCATTGTTCTAGACTTCCTATTATTTACCGTTTACCAATGCAACCACATTTTAGAATAATTATTACAGACTCCTAGTCGACAGCAATAACGCCACACGAGGCACATTTCGGTCGTAATGGTACATTCCTCCAGTGTACACAAGTAGTATCCAAACTAACAACCTCCAAAGCTTGTGAGAAAAACTCACCCTTTTCTGGCCATGACTTCAGAACGAGTTAGCTTGGCGGCCACGAATGAAACAAAGGAGATTTGCAGACCAGCCCCACGTTGGGCGCCATTTGTCGTATCGAGTAAATGCTGGCAATTATTGCTGATGAACAAAGGAGTCCGCTCATACTGAACCTGGATCATAAGATTTATTCATATCACAAGTTTACAGCATAAGTTACAGACCCGCGGTGTCTGGAGAAGCACCGTCCCAAATTAATCTGAATGCTTCTGCCGCCTCCTTGTCTAGCTCATACTTATAAACAATGGCAAAAATGGGTTGCTCCCTCTTTCGTCCAATCACCGGTCTCCCCTGGGGCGTCACCCTACAAACGGCTACATTTGAACTAAGATAAACATCCTCTGGTTCCATTAAGAAAGTCATAATCTTTAATACACTACACTTGCAATTTTCATGTAGACTTGATTGTGTGTTTTGGATCATTGTCTTACTGCATGACCCAGCTGCGCTTCAGCTTCAGCTCACAGACGGATGGTCTGACATTCTCCTGTAGAATTCTCTGATACAGAGCAGAATTCATGGTTCCTTCTATTAAGGCAAGTCGTCCAGGTCCTGAGGCAGCAAAGCATCCCCAAACCATCACACCACCACCACCATGCTTGACCTTTGGTATGATGTTCTTACTGTGGAATGCAGAGTTTGGTTTTCGCCAGGCATTACTGGAACCATGTCGTCCAAAAAGTTATACTTTTGAATCATCTGTCCATAGAACGTTCTTCCAAGAGTCTTGATGATCATCCAGGTGCTTTTTGGCAAACTTGAGTCAACTTTTTGGACGAGATGGGTCCCATTATGCCTGGCGAAAACCAAACACTGCATTCCACAGTAAGAACATCATACCAAAGGTCAAGCATGGTGGTGGTGGTGTGATGGTTTGGGGATGCTTTGCTGCCTCAGGACCTGGACGACTTGCCTTAATAGAAGGAACCATGAATTCTGCTCTGTATCAGAGAATTCTACAGGAGAATGTCAGACCATCCGTCTGTGAGCTGAAGCTGAAGCGCAGCTGGGTCATGCAGCAAGACAATGATCCAAAACACACAATCAAGTCTACATGAAAATAGCTAAAAAGCAACAAATTGGAAGTTTTGGAATGGCCTAGTCAAAGTCCAGACCTAATCCCAATTGAGATGTTGTGGCAGGACTTGAAACGAGCAGTTCATGCTTGAAAAACCACACGTCACTGAGTTAAAGCAGTTCTGCATTGAAGAGTGGGCCAAAATTCCTCCACAGCGACGTGAGAGACTGATCAACAACTACAGGAAGCATTTGGTTGGAGTCATTGCAGCTAAAGGTGGCACAACCAGTTATTGAGTGTAAGGGGGCAATTACTTTTTCACACAGGGGAATTGGGTGTTGCATAACTTTGTTTATGAAATAAATATGTAATTGTTGTGTTATTTGTTCACTTATCTAATATTAGGTTTTGGTTGAAGATCTGATAACATTCAGTATCACAAATATGCAAAAGTAGAGAAAATTTGAAAGGGGGAAAATACTTTTTCATAGCACTGTGTATAAATAGATTCCTAATTCCTTTAAAACAGCACCCTACCATACATAACTGGACATCAGAGGATAACTGGGCATCAGAGGAGCATTTTAAACTATTGTAATGTAATAACAGTAATATGGTAAATATTCCATATAACCTTCATTGTAAAAACGAAAGTTTGTGACGCTGACTTCTCTTTTTCAGGTTTATAACATGAAAGATGTGCCAGGTATGTGTTTAGATTTGTCACACAGCAATCCCATTTTTTTGTACTGGTATGTCACAAAAGTTGTAACTGCTTTGACTCATTATTGATTACATATAACTAACTAGTTATTGATGTGGTCACTGAATGGTCTATTTTCTGTCTAGACGCAGAGCCCCTGCCACATATACCTGTGGTGGAGATATTTTCAGACGACGAGGAAGAGGATCGGGTACCACAGTTCCCCCACAAGTGAGTCACACAGAGACCTCCCTCCCCCACCCCCTCCCTCCTTGCCTTCCTTCTCTACCTCACTGAACAGACATTTACATTTACATTTACGTCATTTAGCAGACGCTCTTATCCAGAGCGACTTACAAACACATCTCCACAGCCAAATTCACCTTTACTCGCTGACAAAGCTTGTCTTAATCCTAATCCTCTACCACCCCCCCCCCCCACCCCCCTCTCTCTCTCTCCCTCTCTACTGTCTTCTCCCCCCCCCCTCTTTCTTCCTCTTTATCTATTTTCTCCCCATCTGTCTTGTGTTGCAGAGTGGTTAACTGGATTAAGAACGCTATTCCTCAGCCTGTGATGCTCCCTGCAGGTTACGTAGAGGCCCAGTGTAAGGCCCAACAGGCCCAAAGCAAGAGGTCATCTCTTGACAAAGGTACAGTCCGAGTTTAAACGTTTGAGGCCGGTTACCTGGACATACAGTGAGGGAAAAAAGTATTTTATGTTTTTTGTATGTTTGCCCACTGACAAAGAAATGATCAGTCTATAATTTTAATGGTAGGTTTATTTGAACAGTGAGAGACAGAATAACAACAACAATATTGAGTTGCACCCCCTTTTACCCTCAGAACAGCCTCAATTCATCGGGGCATGGACTCTACAAGGTGTCGAAAGCGTTCCACAGGGATGCTGGCCCATGTTGACTCCAATGCTTCCCACAGTTGAGTCAAGTTGGCTGGATGTCCTTTGGTTGGTGGACCATTCTTGATAAACAACGGAAACCCAGTGTTGCAGTTCATGACACACTCAAACCGGTGCTCCTGGCACCTACTACCATCCCCCGCTCATTCAAAGGCACTTAAATATTTTGTCTTGCCCAATCACCCTCTGAATGGCACACGTGCACAATCCATGTCTCAAGGCTTAAAAATCCTTCTTTAACCTGTCTCCTCCCCTTCATCTACACTGATTGAAGTGGATTTAACAAGTGACATCAATAAGGGATCATAGCTTACAGTCTATGTCATGGAACGAGCAGGTGTTCCTAATGTTTCGTACACTCAGTGTAGATTAAGCCTAGTCCTGAACTAAGAAGCATACTCTATGGAGGATCTCAATTGAAATAACTTTCTAGTCCCGGACTAGGCTTAATCTGTGTCCAGGAAACTGGCCCTTATAACCTAAATATACTAGCTGTACATCTATGCTACTGTTGTACACCTGTCTTCTCCTTTCCTCTCAGTTTTGTCGCCACCTCCTGAGTCTCTCAAAGGTGACGAGGACTCACAAAACTCGAAGTAAGTTTCACCTGAGGGCGCTATGCTACTCCTGTCACAATACAGGCTCAGATGTCTGTTTGTATGTTTCTGTGTTCCTTTTGGCCCGTTAGTAAGGTGTTTCTCTATGTGTCCCACAGTGTCGTGGGCTGGTTTGTGATGGGCCTCGGCCTCAAGATGCCACAGCATGTTGCGAGATCAAGAGATGATGTTGAAGTTCTGCAGAATGGTAAGTGGTTTTTTAATGTTTTCAGTTTTTTTACCGATGTCTCAGTTCAAATTCAAATCAGATCTTAAATCACACAATAGACTCACTACAGAATTGATTCAATATAAAATATCACGTTGTGAATGACAGTAAGACCCATCAACAATTTTCACAAATTGAGGGTAATTTCGATGTTAGACCATGCAGTAAGTGTGAGCTTGGGACCTTCTATTTAATTTATTAAATTAAATGTTTTACTATTTCTTCTATATTCCATAAATTGTTCAGGAACAGAAGTGACTGTAACCCTCTCCTTCTGTTGGTCTGTTTTAGACAGACCCTAACTCAGTCCATCTTCTCCTTCTGTTTCAGAGGGGGGGAGTGCTGAGAGCCCCTTAAACAAAAGGAGAAAGAAGATTGAGGAACAGTGAGAGAGACTGAGAGAGACTGAGCACAGAGAGATAGAGACAGGGGTAGACAGACAGACTTACCGACATAGATGATAGTGGACATTTATACAGCTCAACTGAGCAACCCGGCAGCTGTGAGACATTGCGTCAAAAAGATGTTTAACTCCCCTTACTCTTTATGGAATTCAGATATTTTTGTTTGATTTTAATTGTATATAGTCAGTGTAAATCAGTTCATTAAAATTACCCGTTTGTCAGTTGATGTCAGTTATTCAACTCTTGTCGATATGTAACAAGAAATGGGTCTTGTCTTCATTGAAGTAATCTTTGCAATAATTTGAATGCATTAAGAGATTATATTAGAAAATACATACAGACACATAGAGCTATCAGCCAACACTGATCCTCATAGTTTTTGTGCATGAAAGATACCATATTAAACTACCATCTTGTATTGTATGCTTGTGGCATAGATGCACATAAAAAAATTAAGCCATGAGAAATTGTCTTATGGTCACGTTTTGCCCTTCTATTCTCATCGCCTTGAACTATGTGGCCAAAGGTTGCAATGTTATTTATTTTGATTTGATTGAATTTACTAGAGTGAAATCCACAAAAAAGGATTTGACAAACACAGTCAAGGCAATCAAGTTATTATAAATAAGATTATAAACTATGACATAATGCCTGAACAGTATGGCTGACAGTATAATAACATGTGAAATATTATACAAATAATAAAGATGTCATATGAAATATTATGTGTCATGTTAAAAGATTGATGATATGAAATTCATACAAAACATTTAGCACTGTATTCCTTTGAGTATATTGCTTTTAAATGGAAAATAAAATAAGTGGATATCATATTTTAATTGTGGATTTCAAATATTTTCCTCAATTCAAATGCTACACCTCCAATACGATTGATTGTTTACATTAACATGTTGACTCTGGGTGTCATGTCAGTTGTAAGAGTCCAGACAAAGACAGTGATCTACTGTGTGGCTGCTTGTCCCACAGTCTCTAAACAACCCAAAGCAGTGGACCTGGTTCTGGAGGAAGTAGTGGAAGCAGACTTGAAGGATCTGAATCAGGAGGTGCCATCCAAGGCTGTGCAGTCAGAACCACCACAGCCTTTTAAGCCCACGCAGACGACACAGCCAACACAGACGACTCAGTCACAGCCGGCACAGCCAAAACAACCAGTGAAACCAGAAGAGCCTGAACAGACTCTTCCAAATGTGCCAGAGTCTACAACAGCGTCGCTGGAGGATGCTGAGACTCAGACGGGCAGGTGGACACCATTCATAGAGAGCATCAAGAGAGAGGCTGAGGGCATAGTTATGGCTAACATGGAGGAACGGTAAGGAAGGAGTCAGACAAGATCAAATATCAAAGTAATTTATGTAGAATATCACAGCAGCCTACACACAGTCACTAATTCACACATTCAGTCTGGTTATGGTGATCCAACTAAAGTTGCATATCTTGTCATAGGGTTAACCAGATTATTATTATTTTGTCTGATGGAGTAATAAAGTTAGCTAAATAAGGTTAGCTAAATAAAGTTAACTTGGGTGCTACACATGACATACTAGTAATATCCCAGCAATGTGCACTTCTCTGCAGGATGACCCAGGAGCGCGTGGATTTGGTGCGAATGGCGGAGGAGGTGGCCAGACACACAGCTGAGATGACCATCAGGCAGATGCAAGAGGCCCAATCAATCAAGCTTTCCATTCACAGCCAGGAAGCCATTCTGGAGGAAGATGAGGACCCAGAGTAAGTTGTCACTCTGGCCTCAACCTCCTCAGAGTCCCCTGCCTACTCCAGAGTGAATGCGTAGGCTAGCTCCAACCACCTGCTGCCCTAGACTTATAGCAGTATAAATGTAGCATTTATTGGGGTCATGGTTTGAGACAACTGGCCATAGACATGTGAAGTCCCTATATGCCTGTACACGTGTGGGAGGGGAGGTAGGACTGTGTTTGTCTTATCTGTGTCCCTGTCATGCCCTGAACAGGTTACACATGCTACGGGAGGAGGAGAGTGAGGTGGAGCACACTAAGAATAAGATGACAGAGTAAGATATACCCACTCATACACTCTTAGAAAAAAAAAGAGAACCTCAAAGGGTTCCAAAAGGGTTATTTGGCTGTCCTCATAGGAGAACCCTTTGAAAAACCCTTTTCACATAGGGTTCTACATGGGACCCAAAAGGGTTCTACCTGGAACCAGAAAGGGTTCTCATATGGGGACAGCCGAAGAACCCTTTTGGAACCCTTTTTTCTAAGCCTGTAGAATAAGATGGTGTAAGAATAACCGAAACAAAGAGAGGGGAATATGCCCATAAAAGGTCTACCTTCGTGAAATTCACTAGCTGCCTCAATGCTTCTCAGAGTGAAAAACAACAACAGTAGGCTGTGTGTTTGTGTAACAGTACTCTTCTTGCGTTGTGTACAATCAATCATCAACACGAACTCCATCTAGTAACACCAGTCATGGAGCTTTATTCTGATAGGAACAGCACAAAATTGCACGTCATGCAATGCACGGCTCACCATCCAACTCTGCACTCACGCACTGTAGAAAATATACAAATCCCCCACCAGACACAGTAAGTTGCTAGCTAGTATTAGCTGGAATTCTCTACAACAAATATTCACCAAAAAACACTGCATCTTATGTGTGATGTTCGAATAACATTTACAAACAAATTGATATAAATTATACATTTACATCATCACTTGGGAGTATAAAAATCACTTTTGACGTACAGTACTTTGCAACCAACAACTTACCGCTGGTTTGGTGCTTGTTCACTGGGACGATTCTAACATCTTCCCTCGTAAGCAAGCTACGCCAACCAGCCAATAAGATGCCATGTTGAGTAGGCGAATGCATGACAAAACCAAAAACCCATTGGCTTAACAATAAAGTGGCAAGGGGAATCACCAATATAACCCTGTTACATTTGCACTGTCATTTGATAACTTGTTACACCAATGTAAAGTATTTTCCTCTGCAGGACCTGATAAACATTTACATTTACGTCATTTAGCAGACGCTCTTATCCAGAGCGACTTACAAATAGGTGCATTCACAGCTTCAAATAACCAATTCATCATCAAGCTTTGATGATTTGAATCAGCTGTGTAGTGCTAGGGCAAAAACCAAAACGTGCACCCGGGGGGGGCACATGACCCAGTTAGGGAAACCGTTCCATAAACCACTGCAAACTAGCCTAAAGTCAACAATTGGTGTAATCCAGGGGTGTCAAACGTCCGGCCCGCGGGCCGGATCAGGCCCGCAAACGGGTTTAATCCGGCCCGCGAGATGATAAAAAAAAAAAAAAAAAAAAAAGCAATTGTGTTAAGCAAACTGTTTATACCGGGGCAGAGCAAGTAGGTCAAGCACCTGCAGCCAATGAGCTACTTTGTTTTGCCCGCGATATTTATTACGGCTTCTACTTTTAACCTTATGTGCTTTGGCACCCTCATTGCCCCAATATGTCTCTGTCAAAAAAGAGAAAAGTGGACGCAAAGTGTTCCAAGAAAAATGGTAATCCTATTTATTCACGGAATTGAATGGGAAAGCTGTATGTTTGGTGTGTTCAGAGCATGTTGCAGTGCTGAAAGAATAAAACCTTCGTCGCCACTATGTGAGTCTTCATGCCGACAAATATGACAACATTCAAGGACAGCGGAGATGAGAGAAGGTGAATGAACTGTTGGCGGGTCTGAAGAAACAGCAGCCTGTGTTTACTCACAGCCGAGACATCAGTGACGCTGCAGTGAAAGCTAGCTACCTCATTGCTAATGAAATCGCAGTGGCTTCAAAACCATTTAGTGAGGGTGAATTTGTAAAAACATGCATGATGAAGGCAGCGGAGATTGTGTGCCCTGAAAAGCGGCAGGCTTTTGCAAATATCAGCCTGACAAGAAACACAGTTGCAGACAGGATTTCCGATCTTTCAGTGGATTTGGACAGCCAGTTGAAGCAAAAAGTAAAGTCATTTATTGCGTTTTCGGTTGCAATTGATGAAAGCACGGACATTACAGATGTTGCACAACTGGCCATTTTCATCCGCGGAGTTGATGACACATTGACCGTCACCGAGGAGTTCGTGGAGTTGGTGCCGATGACAGATACAACGACAGCAGCTGATATTTTTACCGCACTCGTCGGCGCGCTGGACAGGGTCGGAGTGGACTGGTCCCGCGCTGTCAGCCTGGCTACAGATGGTGCGCCCTCAATGATCGGGAAAAAAGCAGGCGTTGTGACAAAGTTCAGAGAGAAAGTGCAATCTGCAAATGGAGGACGTGATTTTTTGACTTTTCACTGTATTTTGCACCAGGAGGCTTTGTGTTGCAAGTCATTAAAGATGGATAACGTCATGAAGGTGGTCATCCAAACTGTTAATTTCATCCGATCCAGAAGCCTGAATCACCGTCAGTTTGACAGCCTTCTCAGAGAGAAAGACCACATCTATGGCCTGCCATACCACACTGAGGTAAGATGGTTAAGTCGAGGTGCTGTGCTGAGGCGTTTCTTTGATTTACGAGAAGAAATTGAACAGTTCATGGAAGAAAAGGGCAAACCAGTGTTAGAATTTCATTCCGCAGAATGGATGCAGGACCTTGCATTTATGGTGGATGTTACAGAGCACCTGAATAACTTGAACAAACAGCTGCAAGGGCGCAACAAAGTTGTCACGCAGTATTATGACAGCATACGTTCTTTCAAGTTGAAGCTGTCATTGTGGGAGACGCAACTTGCCGGTGGTGATGCAGCTCACTTCCCCTGTCTGAAAAATGTGTGCGCGACCCAACATGTGGCAGACATGAAGCGGTTCAAAGATAAAATAACGGGACTGTTACGGGAGTTTGAGCAACGCTTTCAGATTTATGTTTATATGTTTTTATGTTGATGTGCTATTGTTTTTAATTGATTTTATTTTATTTGTATATTTAACCTATTCTTGACTCTGTGGTTCTTGCACTTGTTTGGGGAACAGGATTTCATTATTTTTATCTACATTTCTGCCTGAGAAATGACACCCTGATATAGTTCTGTGATCTGTGAAACAGTTCTGTTAATCACTGAGGCATTGTGTGTTTGTTTGTTCTTTTTCTTTAGAATTTTCAAATAAACTTGACGTGTTTTATGATTAATAGTGATGTTGTGCTTGTACTATTTTGGACACACTGTCCTCAGGCTCCAGCTTTATGTTGTATGATGATCATATTAAAACAAAGAAAACAATCTGAAGTTGTTGTTTTTAAGTTATATATATACCATGATTTTTCCGGTCCGGCCCACTTGTGAATAGATTTTCCTCCATGTGGCCCCTGAGCTAAAATGAGTTTGACACCCCTGGTGTAATCACATTCACATCAAGCATCTCTTTCCAAATCTCTCACGAATGCTCAATACTGTTTCCAGCCCCTTAGCGTCATTTGATCCTCATAGAAACAACATCGCTTCCCTTGGCAACATGGCCCCCTCTTGACGGTTGCCTTAGTAACTGAGCGCACCTCCTATTTTTCTGCTTCGACGCGGGTAAAGGATGTCGCAGGTTTGGGCTCGAGCGAATCGATTGAGGGAGACGATTCTCTCTCTATTTCAAAACTTTTAAACCCAGCAGAACATTTGCAGACTTGACAACATATTCGTTCATGCCGCAAAGATGCGTCTTAGGATGGAAACTATGACCTAATGCACTAGAAATATCTTGAGTGTCCAAGTGAGTACTGTAATTAGCCTCTCAAGCCTGCCATGTCCATATTATGCAAATTGTTTTTGACACAGCGTAGGCTTGTCAGATGGAACACTTATGTACCTGTTGCTAACCGTTTACTGGCAACAAACTAAATGTCTGAAAACATTTTGTTTATTCCAAACTGTACACTTATTTATTCTAGTGAATTATCTTGATTGGCTACTGAACTGGTTGCTAGGTTGATTACATAATGCAGGGTATTAGTAGGCTAGCATTAGCAAGTGAGCTGTTTTGTTGTTGAGCGACCTATGCAATATGGTGTCAGGTGGTTATAGGGGGGAGGCATTATGATCATCAGGGAGAAACATTCTGTTGTGTTCGTTCTTATGTCATCATATCACTGTGTGCATATTTCTCTGATGTAGCCCTAACTGCCCCTGTACTGTAGGTGCCAGGTGTGTCCTGCTAAGGAGGAGCCAGTGGAGGCTGCAAAGAGTGCCCCTCAGTCAGAGCGCGACTTTGCTTCACCCGACGATGAACCAGAGCCCCAGGAGGAGCTAGAGTCCAAGAGCGCCTCTCCATCTCCTCCTCCCAGCCCAGAACCAGATCCAGTCAAGACAGCAGAGCCTGAACCTAAACTAAAGGCCCAGGACGCCAAAGTAGCACCTGAACCGGTGACCCAACAACCACAGAAAGCAAAGGGGGCAGAGGACGGAACCAAACCTGACACCACTACCAAGGTAATGTCACAGCCATGGTTTCTCCTGAGGCCTGTACAGCTGTGGTACCTGTCAGCAAATGCTATTCCCTGCTGCTGTTCAGTCACTCATGGCTGTTCTGTTCCTCTTTGCTTCTTACTGTCTCTGCAGGAGGAGGGGGAGACTGCAGAGGAGGGTGGCTGTGGTGGTAAGTATTTGTTCATTATAATACGGTTGTGTTTATGTTTGTAAGGGAATATTGTAATCACATTTGAATGCGTTTCTTGGTTTGAAAGTTGCAAGTCCCGTGATGGACCTGACCAATCCTTTATCTGCGGAGAATGCATTGACCACCACATGTGTGGTTGCATGCATGCATGCATTCATGATCTCTCACAGTGTAGGGATTAATATTTTCCAGAAACCAAGTTTCAATACCGGGAATAATTAATTTTTATTCAGAGTGCCCGGGAAATAGCGCAAAAATCAGAAGTGCCCATTTAAAGTGTTTAAAACCAAGATATGGTTACTATGCCAGGGTTCTCCCCAAATAAGAGGGGCGCTGTGCCACTATGTAAAGATTTCAGAGCAAATTAAACTGATATTTAGTAATGATAGAGTAACTATCTTTGATCGCCAATGACATTGTTGTGAATTGCGAAACAAGCCATTCATAAATTCAGAGCGTTATTATGTTCCTCAATTAATTCGGCACATTTCAGCAGTAGGCTATCTCAACACAGAGTGTGCTCAGACATTTAACATTTAAGTCATTTAGCAGACGCTCTTATCCAGAGCGACTTACAGTTAGTGCAACATTATCACTCACCACCTTCCGGAGACATTTGAAACCCCACCTCTTTAAGGAATACCTGGGATAGGATAAAGTAATCCTTCTACCCCCCCCTTACCCCAACCCCCCCCCCCCCCCCCCAGAAAAAAAAAAAAAACATTGTAAAGTGGTTATCCCACTGGCTATAAGGTGAATGCACCAATTTGTAAGTCGCTCTGGATAAGAGAGTCTGCTAAATGACGTAAATGTAAAATGTAATAATTTTTCATGCTGGCCCCCCATGGGAAACGAACCCACAACCCTTGCATTGCAAACGCCATGCTCTACCAACTGAGCTACATTCCTGCCGGCCATTCCCTCCCCTACCCTTGACGACACTGGGCCAATTGTGCGCCGCCCCATGGGTCTCCTGGTCGCGGCCGGCTACGACAGAGCCTGGATTCGAACCAGGATCTCTAGTGGCACAGCTAGCACTGCGATGCAGTGCCTTAGACCACTGCGCCACTCGGGAGACATAGAGCGCAAACCGAGTATAGTGTTGTCAAACTCAAATCATGTAACGGCAATGAAACAAAAGTCAAATGACCAAAGTTGCTAAGCTTGCTAGATAACCTCCTTCAATGAATGACATATCTTATATTTGGCAAAATCGAGTTGATGATTATACAGATAGCAGATCAGCTCATGAATAATGGCGAGATGAAGAGTGGAAACAGTTTAAATATCAACGTATCTTAACGGGGACCAACTCTGTTTTAAAATATCTCATACCGTTTGTTGATCACACATTCTCTACCGAAGCTCTCATATGGGCAGCAGTACGAGACCGCGCAGAGAAGAGGGGGAATGTCAAAACATATAGACTCAATGGTTGCTAAAATGGGAAGAAGTCTGTCCATGATAGGGCGTTGCTCTGTCTTCTTGACATCTCAGTCGACCAGACAGGTCCTACAGGCCCTAGTTTGGTCGCACCTGGACTACTGCCCAGCTGTGTGGTCATGTGTTGCAAAGAAGGACATAGTTAAATTGCAGTTGTTCCAGAACAAAGCAGCACGTATCGCACTTAGATGTACATGGAGGGAAAGTGTCTGTAACTTTTATGTCAGTCTCTCCTGGCTCAATGTTGAGGAGAGATTGACTGCAACACTATTGGTCTTTGTGCGAGGTATTGAAGGTACCGAACTTTCTGTTCAAGCAGTTGGCACACAGTTCGGACACAAGACATGCAACCAGAGGTCTCTTCACAGTCCCCAGGTCCAGAACAGAGGCTGGGAAACACACAATATTAAATAGACACATGACTACATGGAACTCTCTGCCACCCCAGGAAACTCAAGCTAGCAATAAAACCAGATTAAAAACCAGATAAAAGAACACCTTACTGCACAAAGGGGACTGTGAAGAGACACAGCCATTTATATATATTGTATTGTAATTTGCACTGTACTATGTATCAGACCTAGATATTTTGTGTATGTACTGATATGTATATTTATTTCGACGCAAAACTCACCATTGGCGTGTGTGTCAAAGAGCTCTATTATCAAATCAAGTTGTATTGGTCACATACACATTTAGCAGATGTTATTGCGGGTTTAGCGAAATGCTTGTGTTCCTAGCTCCAACAGTGCAGTAGTATCTACAATTCACAACAATACAAAAATCTAAAAGTAAAATAATGGAATTAAGAAATATATAAATATTAGGACGAGCAATGTTGGAGTGGCATTGACTAAAATACAGTAGAATAGAATGCAGTATATACATATGAGATGAGTAAAGCCGTATGTAAACATTATTAAAGGGACTAGTGTTCCATGATTAAAGTGGCCAGTGATTCCTTGTCTATGTATATAGGGCAGCAGCCTCTAAGGTGCAGGGTTGAGTAACCAGGTGGTAGCGGGCTAGTGATGGCTATTTAACAGTCTGACGGCCTTGAGAGAGAAGCTGTTTTTCAGTCTCGGTCCCAGCTTTGATGCATCTGTACTGACCTCGCCTACTGGATGATAGCGGGGTGAACAGGCCGTGGCTCGGGTGGCTTCCTGTGACATTGGGTGCTGTAGGTCAGGCAGTGTGCCCCCGGTGATGCGTTGGGCAGACCGCACCACCCTCTGGAGAGCTCTGCGGTTGCGGGCGGTGCAGTTGCCTTACCAGGGTGTGATACAGGCCGAAAGGATGCTCTCAATTGTGCATCTGTAAAAGTTTGTGAGTGTCTTAGGGGCTGTTGCGCCTTCTTCACCACACTGTCTGTGTGGGTGGACCATTTCAGATTGTCAGTGTTGTGTACGCCGAGGAACTTGAAGCTTTCCACCTTCTCCACTGCGGTCTGGGCGATGTGGATAGGGGGGTGCTCCCTCTGCTGTTTCCTGAAGTCCACGATCAGCTCCTTTGTTTAGTTGACGTTGAGGGAGAGGTTATTGTCCTGCCACAACTCCACCATGGTCAGATGACATGAAAATAGAGCTCATCAGTGCTAGGTTTTGTGTCGAAAGAAAGATGCAAATGCAGAAAATAACCCCATACGTACTGTAACATATGGTGGTGGATCTTTGATGTTATGGGGCTATTTTGCTTCCACTGGTCCTAGGGCCCTTGTTAAGGTCAACGGCATCATGAACTTTACCCAGTACCGGGACATTTTAGACAAAAATCTGGTTGCCTCCGCCAGGAGGCTGAAACTTGACCGCAAGTGGATCTTCCAGAAGACAATAACCCAAGCACATCAAAATCGACAAAGAAATTGTTAATTGGCCACAAAAATCAACATTTTGCAATGGCCATCTCAGACTTTAACCCTATTGAAAACCTGTGGTTTGAATTGAAGAGGGCAGTCCATAAGCACAGATGAATGATATCAAGGATCTGGAAATATTGTGTAAGGAGGAATGGTCTAAGATCCCTTCCAATGTGTTCTCCAATCCCATAAAACATTTTAGAAAAAGGCTTGATGCCGTTATCCTCGCAAGGTGAGGTATTGAAAGGTATTGAAAACAGGGGTGTCAATCATTTTGACCGCTATCTTTTTGAGAAAAAAAAAATCTGACTTGTTAAACATCTCTTTCTCTGAGCAATTGTATTAGTATAAAATAATTTAATTTAGCATACAATATAGCTCAGTTTTTGAATTATTTATTTTATACAGTCTTTTTTGCTGATCTTTATCAAAGGTGCCAATAATTATGGATCTGACTGTTTATCTATATATTTTTTAGGAGGGGGTCGGTGGCCCCCTAGCGGCCGGGCCCTAAGTGACCGCTTATGTCGGTGATTCCCAGGGCCGGCCCTAATTAGGATGAGTGTTGTCTAGTGCTGCCTGACTGACTGACGGTGTTGTGTTCTCCTCCCAGTCCCTGCCAGCTGCGATGCAGTAAAGAGCTGTCTCATGCATGTTCCCCATGCGCCTGAGTGCCTCGACAGCTTCAACAACCTGCTGAAAGAGCACAACATCACCCCTCCTAAACTTCCCCCCATGCCCCAACTCCCCACCAATCTCTCCCAGTTCACCTCCCAGGTCACCCAGCTAGTGCCCTCTCTCCCCCCAGAACTTGCCCAAGAGCTCTCCCAGTACACTCGGCCATTCACCCAAATGTCCCAGCGTGTCTCCCAACTGCCACTACAGATATCTCAACTGCCCCAAATGATGTCCCAACTGCCCCAGCAGCTCCAAGTTCAAATACATCAGCAGTTACCCGGTCTACCCACCAACCTACCCCAGCAGTTATCGAGCTTACCCCAAACCCTGGCCAATATCCCCAGCCAGATATACAACTTACCTCAGCGAGCGGGACAATCCTACACCAATGTGCAGAACCGCCTGAACAGCCTTATGCCTCAGGATGCCTAAGCAGCAGCAGCAGAATCGTGACCTGGAGTTGGACCGCCTGGTCCGCCAGGTCCCCCTCCACCACCACTCCCCGACCCGCACCCCCTCCCCGTCCTCCCCCAATAGTACCCTGGAGATGCCCAACGTGCCCTCCTACCCCCACTTGCCCCCCATCAGCCTGTCCAGGCAACTGTCAGGGCTTTCCAACCCTGCCTTCCACATCGAGGACGACCCCACATCCGCTCGGCCCTCAGGTGATTCAGTGGCAGCCCACAGACGTCCTGCTCTGGCATGCTGCCCTGTTCAGCGCTGTGCGGTGCTGTGCTTAGATCTGCTGGGCTATGTTGTGTTGGAGTCCGTTGTTGTCACTAGCTCTGTGTTCGTTGTTGTTGTTGTTGTTTTGTATCCTGTGGTTCCAGGAAGCTCTTGCTTTAAATGGTCTACTCTGTTTGTTCCCTGTATGTTTTGTTTTGTTTTTGTTCTTTTAGATTAGTTTCAGCTGTGTGTATTGTGATAGGCAAGCCTTCAAGTGGCACTTGGACAACAGAGGAAGAGTCAGAGTATATGACACTTGTAGTGTCCTGTTTCGCGCCTAGAATGTGTATAGAGTACCACAGTTCAAAGCCTCATTACTAGCTGTGTTCCACTTCCCAATAACATCCCTGGAGAATAGTTGATCAAGTTCTTGTTGCTTCCCCAGCGAGCTCCAGGCTCAGTGTGCACCCTGCTGTCAATGTGGAGGATGTGGATTCAGGCGGAGGGGGGCACCATCGACACATTCCCCAAATCCTCATCCCCCAGGACCCCAACCTCAAGACCCTGACCGTACCCAGAGTATCCAAAGCCAGCCGCCAGAGGTGAGCCCACACTCCCAAATTAATTTGCTTCCACTTGGAATAAGGGAATTATATAAATGTAAAGCAGCTAAACACATCACTGCTGTCTAAGTAATGCATAATACTGTACTAGTTCTACTACCGTTGAAGTGACTTATTTCCCAATCTATAATTATATCTTCTAAATGTCTGTTTTATTTTTCTCTCCTATATTGCTTTGGCCAAAACAGCAAAGTTTCTGATAAAGAGTAAGAACAGAGAATGGATACACAATAGTAGATCTTAGACCACCGCGGGCAGGTGGTTTTATTTGGCCCCCCAAGTTTTCTGAGCGATTTATTTTTAAAATGTGTATTATTATTATTATTGGACATAATAGACTGTAAAAACACCAGGAAATCAGCTCCAAGTGATTTTAAAATCTGTTTGGACTTCTTGTGGTCAATTTGCAGTCTACGTTCCGGCCCCCCCGACCATCCGCTCAATAGAAAAATTGGTCCGCGGCTGAATCTAATTGATGATCCCTGTCTTAGACTGTATTTCAAATGTGCAGTGCTCTCTGTTTTGTTTGTGGATAGCCCCATCCACATGGTGTCTAGTATTCCTTTACCTCCCCTTCTACTGTCTGTCTCTCAATAGCATATTCACCTGTGTTTGTAGTCCTCACTCACTCACTCACACTCCTCTGTCCCTGTTGATGGAACCATGGGCTGACCTAGTGAGAAGAAACCCAGGAATATCTGGACCAAGATGTAAGATATATAATCATTGTCACGTCAAGGATCCATCCATCAAGTCACCGTTTGTCCCATCATCAAAAATTCACCCTGACTGCATTGCCACTCCTTCACCCAATCCTAACCTGTGTGGCTCTCTGTATAGTTGTTTTATTGTGTACTGTATACTCAAAAGAGCTGATGCTCAAGATAGTTCAGGGCCTCATTCAGTGTACATGAAACCAACAATGTCACCATGTTCAACCATGTTCCACATACTGTATTTCCTATACTTCCCTTCCTGTGTAGACTGTAATGCCCATGGCAAGGCCAAGACTGCAGGGAGCAATCTAATAACAGAGCAGGGTCCAAATGATAGCAGCCTTGGTCTTTCCTCTCCATCTGTCTCTGGATCAGTTCTGTGCGTAGTTTCCTTCTGTGCCTCAGTGTTATTCCCTGTCTCCCCTCCACAGAAAGAACCTGCACTCTCAGAGTGAGGATGATGAAGAGGAGACTGAGACCGCAGTGAGGGCGTGGCCTAGCCAGTCCAGCATCCTCAGTGGAGACGATGGGTGAATACTGATACCTACACATCACCACTGTTAGCTAGCTACATATGACTCCTGCACAAAATGTGTTGGCCAGTGGGTGTCGACAATGTGGTCAGAATGACCTTTCTCATAGCATCAGTGAATGTCTTGAGAGAGGTTATATTGACTGAAATTCTGACACTAGAAGTGCAGAGGTAAAATGTGTGGGTGGGAGACATTTTCCATTTTTATTGGTGCTTTTATTGACACCAACATAAGGAGAGTCCGTGTGGGACTGTGTTGTTAATATTTACTTCAAAAGAATAGTGATGTGTGGTGTCAGGGAAAGTTTTTGGGGCAGGTGCGTGCGTGTGTGTGTGCGTTAATTAACCTATGGATGTTTTGTGTTTGAAGGCTAAAGGAGCGCCCTGCGTCGTCCGCTAGCCAGACCAGCTACATGGTGAATGAGCGCCTACAGAAACTGGTCAAGATGTTTAAGGAGAGGACAGAGAGGGCCAAAGAGAAACTCATTGACCCAGATCACTCTGATGATGACAGTCCCACTGCCTGTGAGGAACACAGTTACACTCTGGTCATGTGCTCAATATACACAAAACTTGCAACACATACAGTGAGGGAAAAAAGTATTTGATCCCCTGCTGATTTTGTACGTTTGCCCACTGACAAAGAAATTATCAGTCTATAATTTTAATGGTAGGTTTATTTGAACAGTGAGAGACAGAATAACAAAAAAATCCAGAAAAATGCATGTCAGAAATGTTATTTAAATTGATTTGCATTTTAATGAGGGAAATAAGTATTTGACCCCTCTACAAAACATGACTTAGTACTTGGTGGCATAACCCTTGTTGGCAATCACAGAGGTCAGACATTTCTTGTAGTTGGCCACCAGGTTTGCACACATCTCAGGAGGGATTTTGTCCCACTCCTCTTTGCAGATCTTCTCCAAGTCATTAAGGTTTCGAGGCTGACGTTTGACAACTCAAACCTTCAGCTCCCTCCACAGATTTTCTATGGGATTAAGGTCTGAAGACTGGCTAGGCCACTCCAGGACCTTAATGTGCCTCTTCTTGAGCCACTCCTTTGTTGCCTTGGCCATGTGTTTTGGGTCATTGTCATGCTGGAATACACATCCACGACCCATTTTCAATGCCCTGGCTGAGGGAAGGAGGTTCTCACCCAAGATTTGACGGTACATGGCCCCGTCCATCATCCCTTTGATGCGGTGAAGTTGTCCTGTCCCCTTAGCAGAAAAACACCCCCAAAGCATAATGTTTCCACCTCCATGTTTGACGGTGGGGATGGTGTTCTTGGGGTCAAAGGCAGCATTCCTCCTCCAAACACGGCGAGTTGAGTTGATGCCAAAGAGCTCGATTTTGGTCCAGAAAAACGCATGTCAGAAATGTTATAAATTGATTTGCATTTTAATGAGGGAAATAAGTATTTGACCCCATCTCAATCAGAAAGATATCTGGCTCCCAGGTGTCTTTTTATACAGGTAACGAGCTGAGATTAGGAGCACACTCTTAAAGGGAGTGCTCCTAATCTCAGCTTGTTACCTGTATAAAAAACACCTGTCCCAGAAGCAATCAATCAATCAGATTCCAAACTCTCCACCATGGCCAAGACCAAAGAGCTCTCCAAGGATGTCAGGGACAAGATTGTAGACCAACACAAGGCTGGAATGGGCTACAAGATTATTCGCAAATGGAAGAAACACAAAATAACTGTCAATCTCCCTCGGCCTGGGGCTCCATGCAAGATCTCAGCTCGTGGAGTTGCAATGATCATGAGAACGGTGAGGAATCAGCCCAGAACTACACGGGAGGATCTTGTCAATGAACTCAAGGCAGCTGGGACCATAGTCACCAAGAAAACAATTGGTAACACACTACGCCGTGAAGGACTGAAATCCTGCAGCGCCCGCAAGGTCCCCCTGCTCAAGAAAGCACATATATATGCCTGTCTGAAGTTTGCCAATGAAAATCCGAATGATTAAGAGGAGAACTGGGTGAAAGTGTTGTGGTCAGATGAGACCAAAATGGAGCTCTTTGGCATCAACTCAACTCGCCGTGTTTGGAGGAGGAGGAATGCTGCCTATGACCCCAAGAACACCATCCCCACCGTCAAACATGGAGGTGGAAACATTATGCTTTGGGGGTGTTTTTCTGCTAAGGGGACAGGACAACTTCACCACATCAAAGGGACGATGGACGGGGCCATGTACCGTCAAATCTTGGGTGAGAACCTCCTTCCCTCAGCCAGGGCATTGAAAATGGGTCATGGATGGGTATACCAAAACACACGGCCAAGGCAACAAAGGAGTGGCTCAAGAAGAAGCACATTAAGGTCCTGGAGTGGCCTAGCCAGTCTCCAGACCTTAATCCCATAGAAAATCCGTGGAGGGAGCTGAAGGTTTGAGTTGCCAAACGTCAGCCTCGAAACCTTAATGACTTAGAGAAGATCTGCAAAGAGGAGTGGGATAAAATCCCTCCTGAGATGTGCGCAAACCTGGTGGCCAACTACAAGAAACGTCTGACCTCTGTGATTGCCAACAAGGGTTTTGCAACCAAGTACTAAGTCATGTTTTGCAGAGGGGTCAAATACTTATTTCCCTCTCTGTAGACAGATACAGTTACAAACACACATGGCTTACAAACAATGAGCCTGTTTGACAATACTACCAATAAGGAAGCTAATGTCAAAAGAGACCGTAATATACCCAAAGCAATTGGACATTTCGAAAAAGCTAATAAAAGACACCTGTCTTACAGTAGCTTTTATTACAGTAGCTTTTATTTCCAAGTGCTAACACACAGTCCATACCATTTTTATGTCTCTGCGTGCAGAGTTGAAGGTAGCAAATTGTTAGCTTAGTGCAATTGCTGGAAGTCTCCAGGAACTACTAACCAGCTCCTCACAAAAGCAGGGAAATAAACCTCATTTATTGCCTTACAAAGCTATACAGTGGGGAAAAAAAGTATTTAGTCAGCCACCAATTGTGCAAGTTCTCCCACTTAAAAAGATGAGAGAGGCCTGTAATTTTCATCATAGGTACACGTCAACTATGACAGACAAAATGAGATTTTTTTCTCTCCAGAATATCACATTGTAGGATTTTTAATGAATTTATTTGCAAATTATGGTGGAAAGTAAGTATTTGGTCAATAACAAAAGTTTCTCAATACTTTGTTATATACCCTTTGTTGGCAATGACACAGGTCAAATGTTTTCTGTAAGTCTTCACAAGGTTTTCACACACTGTTGCTGGTATTTTAGCCCATTCCTCCATGCAGATCTCCTCTAGAGCAGTGATGTTTTGGGGCTGTCGCTGGGCAACACGGACTTTCAACTCCCTCCAAAGATTTTCTATGGGGTTGAGATCTGGAGACTGGCTAGGCCACTCCAGGACCTTGAAATGCTTCTTACAAAGCCACTCCTTTGTTGCGCAGGCGGTGTGTTTGGGATCATTGTCATGCTGAAAGACCCAGCCACGTTTCATCTTCAATGCCCTTGCTGATGGAAGGAGGTTTTCACTCGAAATATCACGATACATGGCCCCATTCATTCTTTCCTTTACACGGATCAGTCGTCCTGGTCCGTTTGCAGAAAAACAGCCCCAAAGCATGATGTTTCCACCCCCATGCTTCACAGTAGGTATGGTGTTCTTTGGATGCAACTCAGCATTCTTTGTCCTCCAAACACAACGAGTTGAGTTTTTACCAAAAAGTTCTATTTTGGTTTCATCTGACCATATGACATTCTCCCAATCCTCTTCTGGATCATCCAAATGCACTCTAGCAAACTTCAGACGGGCCTGGACATGTACTGGCTTAAGCAGGGGGACACGTCTGGCACTGCAGGATTTGAGTCCCTGGCGGCGTATTGTGTTACTGATGGTAGGCTTTGTTACTTTGGTCCCAGCTCTCTGCAGGTCATTTACTAGGTCCCCCTGTGTGGTTCTGGGATTTTTGCTCACCGTTCTAGTGATCATTTTGACCCCACGGGGTGAGATCTTGCGTGGAGCCCCAGATCGAGGGAGATTATCAGTGGTCTTGTATGTCTTCCATTTTCTAATAATTGCTCCCACAGTTGATTTCTTCAAACCAAGCTGCTTACCTATTGCAGATTCAGTCTTCCCAGCCTGGTGCAGGTCTACAATTGTGTTTCTGGTGTCCTTTGACAGCTCTTTGGTCTTGGCCATAGTGGAGTTTGGAGTGTGACTGTTTGAGGTTGTGGACAGGTGTCTTTTATACTGATAACAAGTTCAAACAGGTGCCATTAATACAGGTAACGAGTGGAGGACAGAGGAGCCTCTTAAAGAAGAAGTTACAGGTCTGTGAGAGCCAGAAATCTTGCTTGTTTGTAGGTGACCAAATACTTATTTTCCACCATAATTTGCAAATAAATTCATAAAAAATCCTACAATGTGATTTTCTGGATTTTCTTTCCTCAATTTGTCTGTCATAGTTGACGTGTACCTATGATGAAAATTACAGGCCTCTTTCATCTTTTTAAGTGGGAGAACTTGCACAATTGGTGGCTGACTAAATACTTTTTTTCCCCACTGTACATGGTAATCAATATTTTATAAATGTGTTAATTTTACTGATAATCCTAAGAAACAAGATTCTAACCACTTCCTCATTCTGTCCCGTTGTCGCATAGAGATGTATAGAGATCGCAGCGTTTTATCTATCTCAATGCCGCTGCCCGTGCTCTCACAGATGCCATAATGAGACAGATACAACGTTGACCTCTGACCTGTGACTCTCTTCTCTGTTCTCTCACCTGCAGCCCCTGCGAGATCTCCAACACCAACTCCTGCGCCTCCAGAGGAGCCGGAGGAGGAAGCACAACCAGCCTCCCCTGAGAGGGAGGACGAGGAGCAGCAACAGCAACCCCAGTCTAGACTGTGGTGCAAGGTGACACCTCCTCGCTGGATCAGAGCCCTGCTGCACTACCGCTTCCCCGCTAGCATCGACCCTTTCACCAGTGAGCTCCCCCTCCGCCGAGCATACACTACCTCCTCCTTTAACCCTCCTCTCTCATCCTCCTGCTTTCCTCCTCCCTGCTCCTATTCTTATAGTAAACCCTCCTCCTATCCTCTTTTTTTTCTATTGCCATCTCCTGTGTAGACTTCCTTTTGCTTTTATCAGAATGTTAGTTTGGATCCACCAAGTGGTTAATGGGTTGATCTTTCAGTGACCTAAATTGTTGCTCCTGTCATACCTGCTCTTTCTTTTGAAGTATAAGGATGATGCATTAGGGCACTTCAGCCTTTGCTGGGGGTTGACACTGGTTCTCTCTCGCTCTAGATCTGGTCTATGTGCTGTGGCTATTTATCGTCACCTTGGCGTGGAACTGGAACGTGTGGCTGATCCCGATGCGCTGGGCCTTCCCCTACCAGACCCCTAGTAACATCTACCAGTGGCTGCTCGCTGACTACCTGTGTGACCTCATCTACATCCTGGACATCCTGGTCTTCCAGCCCCGCCTGCAGTTTGTCCGCGGTGGAGACATAGTGGTGATATAGCCAGCTTAGGCGACATAACTACAGTTGTTAAATGGCACTATTTTGACATATTCTAAGTAGAGCATGTTGCCAGACGAGGGTTTATGTCTCAAATGGATTTTCCAGACACAGGAATACACGTCAAAATCATTGACGTATGTGTTTTTCTTTGTTTACATTGCAGTTTGACAAAAAAGACATGCGAAAGAATTACATGAAAACCTTCCGGTTCAAGGTAGATTTTCACCTGAAAATGTTGCAGTATTTACTACTGAATAGCTTTGAATAAGAGGTTGTTTTTAAGCCATGTAATGAGGTATCAGTTTATTTTCTGACTGTATCTGTGTCGACTGTGTTTCTCTGGGTTACAGATGGATGTCATCAGTCTTGTGCCACTGGAGTTGTTCTATTTTATAACTGGAATCAACCCACTCCTCCGCTTCCCACGGCTACTAAAGGTAAGGCTCACCTGCCACCTGTGTAGTCCACCTGGGTAGACTGTGACACATACAATCATATTATTCACACTGCAATGAAAATATGTAATCTTTCTGAATTCTCCAGATAATGTCTTTCTTCGAGTTCAACGACCGTCTTGAGGCCATCCTGACCAAAGCCTATGTTTACAGGTGAGCACAGTAAACTGTTGTTCAATTCTTTGTACATTATCTGTATCGCCATGCTCAGATCACAATGAATATGATTATATGGACAGGGGGACCTGATCCTAGATAAGCACTCCTATTAGTCTGAGACGCTTTCTGAATGCAGGGCCTGGTCTTTCTGAGAGAAGTGAGGGGCAGCTCAGTATGTATAACCCAGTCTCTTTCCTTCTGTCTGGTTTGATTAGAGTGATCCGGACCACCACCTACCTGCTGTACTGCCTCCACTGTAATGCCTGTCTGTTCTACTGGATCTCTGCGTATGAAGGTCTGGGCTCCACGAAGTGGGTCTATGATGGAAAGGGCAACAGGTGTGTGGATTCACCTTTGTTAGCCTCATATCTTTACACTATCATCATTTAATTGTCCCTATAATCCTGTTTGTCAGTTACATCCGCTGCTACTACTTTGCTGTGAAGACTCTGATCACCATTGGTGGACTGCCGGAACCCACAAAGCTCTTTGAAATCATCTTTCAGCTCATCAACTACTTTGTAGGAGTGTTTGCCTTTTCCATCATGATTGGACAGGTTGGTTACCACATTACTAATAGATGTGTTTGAGAGAGTGCATTATGTAAAATATGATAGTGTGTTTATGGATGAAATATCTAGATGCTATGATATTTGCTGTTTAATAATACTACTACTTGTTATCTAGCTCTGAATCCTTATTTGGACCATTTGTGCTCTTATAAGCTGATTATACTGTTGTCAATGGCTGTTGTGATTGGTGTCGACTCCTGATTGGGCAATGACTGTCTCTTGCAGATGAGAGATGTGGTTGGTGCAGCCACTTCAGGACAGGCATACTACAGAGCATGCATGGACAACATTGTCAAATACATGGCCTCCTACCATATTCCCAAAGACGTGCAGAACCGGGTCAAAACCTGGTACAACTACACCTGGCAGTCCCAGGGCATGCTGGGTAGGGACATGTTACTTTTCATTGGGTTGTGTTGCATTGCTTTGTCTTGTGTTGTGTTGACTCTGTTAGTGTCTGTCTCTATACAGATGAACAGGAGCTTCTGGTCCAGCTCCCAGACAAGATGAGGCTGGACATCGCTGTGGATGTCAATTATGACATCGTCAGTAAAGTCTCTCTCTTCCAGGTGCGTAAGTCTTATGGCCTCTTCAGGCTGTCTCAGACCACAGAAGATTTAAACAGCTCTATCTCTCTATATTTCTCAGTCAGCGCTTCTTCTCCCTTTCAGGGTTGTGATAGACAGATGATCTTTGACATGTTGAAGAGTCTGAGGTCTGTTGTTTACCTCCTAGGGGACTATGTCTGCAAAAAGGTAAAGGCTAAAGCTAGATGCAGTAGCTTTGCCACTTCTCTAGCGTGTTTGTTCGCGTGCATTTCTGTTTGAATGTATTTACTGTGCAGTTTGTATGCACTCTGCTCCTTCTTCTTTGTGTAAGGCAAACTGAAAAGAACAGGAGGTCTGTCCAGTTGTCTGACTGCCCCTCTGTGTTTCAGGGCGAGGTTGGACGGGAGATGTACATCATCAAGGCCGGGGAGGTGCAGGTGGTGGGCGGGCCAGACGGGAAGACTGTGTTTGTCACGCTGAGGTCGGGGTCAGTGTTTGGGGAAATCAGGTGAGCATCCTGATGTCAAGTCTGACGTGTGCTATTTATGTCACTGAAGCAAGCACACACATTTTATCCAGGGAATGTACTTTTTCCTAATTAAATGTTTTCTCTTTGGGTTGAAAGCTTGCTTGCAGTGGGTGGAGGAAACAGGAGAACAGCGAACGTGGTGGCTCATGGCTTCGCCAACATGTTCATCCTGGACAAGAAGGACCTCAATGAGATTCTAGTGCATTACCCCGAGTCTCAGAAGCTGCTCCGCAAGAAGGCCAGGTGAGAGAGAGGAAAAAGTGACTAAAACCGACTTTATTTATTTATGGGAATCCACTGATATTATGGCTGCCTTGAAGTTCACATTTGTTAGAGTGTACTGTAGTACACTATAAGAATTAATGATTGTTTGATGTTTCTGTCTACAGGAAGATGCTGACAAAAGACAAGAAGCCGGAGCCTCCGAAGGAGCCAGCCCAGGTGATCCCTCCTCGGACAGAGACACCCAAGCTACTTGTTGCTGCTCTGGAGATGGCTCATCAGAAAACAGGCCTCAAAAGGACCCTCGCCAAGATAAAGGAGAACACCAACAAATCCAGCGTTTCTCTACAGGTATGGTATTTGCTGTACAAAAACACACACATTGTCTATACACACACAACGCACCCACCCACACACACTTGTATGCTCTAAATGAACTAACCTCTCCGTTTCCCCACAGCCCTCAATGTCCTCCTCCCTGACTCCCCTGTCCCCAGTCTCTCCTGTCTCCAGTCTGGACCCAGAGCACAAGACTGGCACCATGTCCCCAACCTCAGACAGCTCCACGTCGCTCTGCCCCGCCTCCCATTGTCACAGAGATGAGACGCTGTCCAAGGAGCAGGACAACGTGGAGGAAGAAGAGGCAGGAGAGAGTGGGAAGAGGAAAGAAAAGCGAAAGCCATGAGTTGTCTCCAAAAGCTTTAAGAGCTGTCTTCATGTGGAGAAAGGGATGCAGTCGTTTATCCCTCTGTACTCTGTTGCAGAGAGGGAGACCAGAGAGAAGAGCCATGGGTCCTAAAGATCATCCAATTACGTCATCCAATTATGTCTCAGGAGTCAGAGTCACAGTTCCTGTTCCATTATACCTATAGACTCTTTTTTTTTTTACCTCACTGACTATTTTATCCCCTTGATACTTATGTATAGGGCCTAGGCTACCTAATTCCATAGGGATGTCAAACGGGTGCTAAACTGATGTCTTTGTGTTTACAATCCCAGGGGTAAATGTACCGATCAGCAATAATTGACACAGACATCATCTCGTTAGGGGGATAACAAAGCAGTCACACAGGGTATAGCTGTGTGTGTGTGAGGAGTGTGTGTGTGTGTGTGTGTGGGGGGGGGGGGGGGGGGGGTCTTCTGCCTAGGTCTTCTGTTCTGTCTGCTTTCGGAAACAAATTCCTTCTAAACCTTAATTTTTGTAAAGTTTGTTCCTGTTTTATTTATTCAGCACCGGGAGAAATGTGATTGGGAAATACTATAAAGATGTTGGAATATGAGGAAAGATTTTGCTGACGTTTATAAGAAATGTTTACGTTTTGTAAAGATGACCAGTTGTTTTAGAGTTTTGTTCAATGGAATATGTTATTTTTGCCTTATTTGTCATGGCCCTTGAGGTAATGTTTAGTGTTTCTGGGGTGAATGGGTCAAATATGTATATTTTTTTCAACTGAAATGTTAGAAAATTTAAATAAATGTCAGCTTGTAAATCTAAATATTGTTTTGTATGTGCACAGGTAGCAGTGCAGCTAATGATTTAATCAAGACTGGTATACTGTCAGTTCACCATGCCAGACAATCAAATATTTACTTTTAAGCAGTGCAGCTAATCATTTAATCAAGACTGGTATACTGTCAGTTCACAATGCCAGACAATCAAAGATTTACTTTAGCACCGACAGCTATAGCTAACAAAGTAATTTGGAATTTAGCTGAACAAATTATGACAATAGTTACAACAGTTTTTTGACATGACGGGTATGTTTAAAATAACTGTTTATCATTTTTTTTACTATCTTGACAGATCAGAAGAAGACTCATGTCCACACTCTATACATGTACATTACAAGTTTGATATTATTTCTATCATACTGTTAATCAAATGCTGTTTTCATAAGTTATTGGCGTGTAAATACATTGTAAATGGAAAACTAAATGGTGTGTATTTTACATTAGTTTTTACAGGGAAATACTTAGACCCTTGTGTGTTAGTTTTTCAGAAATCAATGCAAAGGTTTTACATAATTATCTAGATCCTATATTCCCCCTTAGAATGCATAGGGTCAAAAAACCAGCTACCAAAACTGCCAGACAATCTGTAGATTGAATGTGAATATTGTTATCATGTTGGTTGACTACATTCTTTATGTGGTCCTCCTGTAGCTCAGTTGGTAGAGCATGGCGCTTGCAGGGTTGTGGGTTCGATTCCCACGGGGGCCAGTATGAAAAATGTATGCACTCACTAACTGTAAGTCGCTCTGGATAAGAGCATCTGCTAAATGACGTAAATGTAAATGTGTGTGTGTAGGTCAGTGGATCCCAAACCTTTTTGGTTACTGTACCACCAACTGAATTTTGCTCTGCCAGGAGTGCCCCATGTGCATTTTACCAGTAGGCCTATGGTCTCATGAATCTTCTCAAGTACCCCCTGTGGATAGGCCAAGTACCCCCAGAGGTCTTAGTATTGCTCATTGGGAACCACTGGTGTAGGTGACAAAAGCTGGTATGCAACACATGCTGAGAAAAATAGCATTTGTGAAGCACCACTCAGCAAATCTGAATGCGTTGAAATCACCATGATTTTACATTTTAATCATTTAGCAGACGCTCTTATCCAGAGCAATTTACAGTTAGTGAGTGCATAAATTTTTCATACTGGCCCCCCGTGGGAATCAAACCCACAACCCTGGCGTTGCAAGTGCCATGCTCTACCAACTGAGCTACAGGAGGCCCATGATAAGTGTTTGATGTTTTTGTGGATTCTTTTAAAAATAAATCATTATGTTTTCACTTCGTCATCTTTGTGTGGTTGAGTGATATTACTGCTGATATGAAGCTTGAGAAATTGATATCGGTTTACAGTGGGAAATGGACACACCACAGTAACATAACTCACAAACAAATCAGTTTTAATGTATACATCCTTTTAGCTCGATTTATACAATTACCAGCTTAATAAAACTGCACAGTGATGTGAGTCTGAAAATGACGCAGAGAAAATAAAATAGTAAAGCAGCTAGCTAACAACTACCTTTTCCAGAAAGCCCCTCGGTGTCTAGGGCTTTATTTCACTTTCTTAGAGGAGCAGGACTAATGAACAGAATGTAATGTAGGTAGGCCGTGACTGGCCTCACACTCCAGTACAGTAGCTAGATGGCAGTGTATGCACCTTAAAAGTTGGATGCCAACCCAACCAAACCCAGGGGAAAAAGATGGTGGAAGCAGATGATGAAGTGGATTCTGAATCGAATGGCGGTAGAATCAAGGAGAATTGGAACATTGTCCAAAAGAAAGGAAAACGGTGCAAAGTAGACTACAGTGATGAGAACGTCTCTTTGTATCTTGTAGGAGTACAGTTTGTAAATGAGGAGCAGCTGATCGAATTACCATTCTTGAGGAATCCATTTGAGATATCCGAACTGGTGGAGAGAGTGCTGGGTAGAGTGAAGGCTGTGAGGATCACGAGAGACGGGCTGGTTTTGATTTTTTGTGCTTCTGAGGATCAGAAGAAACGTGTGTTGAGTCTCACCTGATTTGATACGTTTGAAGTGTTGTGTGTGTCTCTTAGGAACAGGGCACCCCTCAAGGGGGTTATACCTGGAGTCTTGTGGGAAGTAGATGTTGAAGAGATTAAAAATATTCCTGGAGTGATTGATGCACGTCGGATGAATCGTGTGGTGAATGAAGAAAAAGTGAAGAGTATCTGTTCTTTTGTTTTTTGATTTGGAGTCTCTCCCTACTCAAGTGCAGTTAGGGTATATCAACTACAGAGTCCAAGCATTTATCCCAAGACCAAGATCATTGTAAAGCTTTTGGTCATGTTTCAAGTGTTTGCAGAAGGGAGAAGCCGAGATATCCAAATTGTGGAAAATATAATATTATGTGTTAATAAAGTGATGAAAATGTGACATGTTGCAATTGTGGTGGGAACCATGAATCCACATCTTTTGAATGCCCCACAAGGGTGAAAGAGAATGAGGTGGCCAAAGTCAGGACTGTCCAGAGCATTTCATATGCAGCAGCTGTGAAAAGGGTTGAGGGTTTGAATGGTGCACCTGAAGAGTCCATGGTGGTGGATAGGCCTTCACTGCAGGATCTTGACATTTTAAAGGTTAAGAAGGTGGACTTTGTGGCCTTTATAGCTATGGTGATAAATGGCACTGCCAAGGTGGAGAGAAGGTCCAGGAAGATATAAATCATTGTGGAAGCGGCGGAGCGGTTCCTGGGGCTGAAAGATTTCTCAGCGAAGGAGTTATATGGATTAGTCACAAGCCGAACTACCCTCTCAGGCCCTAGAGCCTGAGAAGGGAGATATGGAGAATTGAAAGAAGGAAGAAGTGGGAGTTGTATTTGTTTTCTCAATGTACTATTTATATTTGGGTAGATTAAGTTAGTTTCCCTATCACGTATGGATTTTCTTTTTACCTTGTTTTGGTTTCAACCCGTCCAGTTGGTGGCGGCAATACTGCTTTTTGGGTTGTAGTCCGCCATAAAACCCACAGAAGAAGAAGAAGAAGAATCCCAACCCAAACCCGAAGAAGAAGAAGCCGAAGAAGAAGCCGAAGCCCCTCGGTTTTAGTGTTACGTCAGAATGTTTGTTGTGATCTGCAGTCAGCTGAGGGACCATCTGTGGCGCTGGCAAAGTAAATAATAAGAGGGTGATGATCGTGATGACATCTTCGTGCTCTAAATTAAATAACTGTTGTTGAAGTGAGAAAATTGAAACGCATCAAATAACTCAACATGGTGAACCAGGTCTGATTGGGACGTGAATTAATGAAACTAGCAAGATTGAAGATAGCTAGCTAATGTAATGTAAACGAGCCAGAGAGAACTAGCTAGCTGGATAGCTGCCGTTAACGTTAGTTAGCTGACAGCACTTGATGTTGTAGCTAGCTCATCAGCTAAAATCGGAATTGAAAATGCTTGACAGGTATTGACATGATCGATATAATGAAGGACTACACTCCATCTTGTAATCCAAGGATTTGACTGGGGATGAGAGACATAACCATGGAAACGCCTGAGTTACCTCTTGAGGTAAGACTAGCAAATAGGATAGTAGCCTGCTTCATAAAATGACATTTAGTGTCACTGAGGATGTGGTTGTCAATGCTTTGGGTGTCTTGACTAACACGGTTGTATCAACAACTTAATATGCTACTACCAGCTAGCTAGCTAACAAGTTATAATGCATTGAGACACACCTTATATGATCAATTTCCTTATGCATGGCACTATGATAAAATTGTTGTAAAAGACCTGGTGGTCCAATCAACTTCCTGTCTAGATCATCACCTACATCCTAAGTTTCCTCAAAGCATCAGACAGGAAGGAAGCCTCTCTGGTCTGCTGGAGCTGGTATGATGCGAGCCAAGACCTCCAATTTCAGGTACTACTCTATTCCACAATTTCCCCTAAATCTCACTAATTTCATAAATCTAACTAACAGCCTAATCCTAACTCTGACTCCATTTTCCAGAGGAATCTCACCTTCAAGTTCCCAGCCTCCATCTCCTCCCTGGATCTGATCCGGGGCCTGAGTAGGCGTTCCCGCTGCAGCCTGGTTATAAGCCACCTGGATGGCTCCAGTATGTCCCGGGCTGTGCTGCAGGGGATAGGGCTCCATCTGGGCCCTCGGCTGGAGAGCCTGGCCCTGCCAGGGAGCAGCGTGACCGAGTCTTCCCTCCTGGCCCTGCTGCCCCACCTGACCGCCCTGCGCAGACTTGACCTCCATGGCCTGGACAGCCTCTTCATGTCTGGAGCCTTTCTGTCCAGAGAAGAACACCGCCAGCAGGTCAGACCATGTAGGCTGGAGATGATGATTCTTTTAAAAAAAGTATTTTTTACACATGCCAGTTTTTAAATGAGTTTGTCCTTTTCCTAGGTGCGGGTAGCTTTAGCAGGTCTTGAGGAGCTGGATCTCTCTGACCTGCGCTATCTATCAGACCTCACCTTCAACCGTCTCACAGGCTGCACTCTCAGACTTCGCCGTCTCTCCCTGGCCGGCTGCCACATCGCTTTTGAATTTGACCCGTACCGTGGCTGCCCCGTGGGGCCTGACTCCTCTGCCCTACTCTCCCTACGGAACCTCCGCAGGCTGCTGCAGGAGCAGGCCTCCACCGTGCGGGGGCTGGACCTGAGCAGAACCAGCATCACCCCAGAGTCACTGCGCTCCGTGGCCCAGGTAGGGGGCCTGTCTCTGGAGGAGCTGCGTCTGCGGGGCTGCAAGGAGCTGACAGACTACTCTGTGGAGGTGCTCTGCAAGCACCAGCCTGGCCTCCGGACCCTGGACCTCAGCGCCTGCACAGAGCTCACCAGCCGGGCTGTACTGGCTGTGGCCCTGGGCCTGAAGTGCCTCCGGCTCCTCTCTCTGTCCCGGGACTGGAGGGTGACGGATAAAGGACTGGCTGACCTGATGACGCTGCCAGAGCTGAGGACCCTGGATCTGTCTGAGTGCCTGCATGTCAGTGGGGCCGAGATAGTGAAAGGGCTCTCTGCCCCGGAGCCCAGGGCACGGCTGGAAACCCTCAGCCTCAAGAGCTGCACCTATATCAGGGTCAGTGTGTGTGCTGCTCTCTCCCTCACATTACTATGACTTTACCTGAGCTGTTTTACCTGACTCTTTTAGGATTTATCTTTTATAGAATGAAATGTTTATCAGGACATCATCTCTCATGTTCCTTTGTTTCCCATCTCTCTCAGGACCTGGCTGTGTTCTCTCTGGCTCGGCTGCTGGGCTCCAGTTTGCGGGAGCTGGACCTCACCTCCTGCGTCTACCTCACAGACCTGAGCGTGCGTGCTATCGCCACCTACCTGCCCGGGCTGGTGGTGCTGCGATTGGGCTGGTGCAAGGAGATCACAGACTGGGGGCTGCTGGGCATGGTGGAGCCCACCAAGGAGTGTGAGCCCAGCAAGGAAATGGTGAGAGAGGGCTGGGTGGGGAGAAGTGTAGAAGTCTTGGGAATAGGATATAAGAAAGCAGACCTGTGGGAGTGTGCAAGCTACAAGCGTGCATGTGAGAATGAATGTGTGTGATAGACAAGGGCCTTTAGCCTGTTCCTGTGATTGTGCCAGAGCAGAACGCTGTGTTCAGCAGTCAGCCACTCAGAGGAAATCTCTCCTTATTCTTCTCCAAAACAGGAAATGGCCTCCCAGAGAAGTGCTGTTTCTGGCGTGACGAACGCTAGAGAAGTACCTTTGTAGAAGAGGATGTGAATGTGAATCCTTGCCTACTCTTGTTTCTTGATTTGAGCTCCCAAGTTGTGGTAGGCTTCAGACAGACAGAACCTGGTGAGGTAACTCTGTGCTGATACTAGTCTGATTAGATCTGGTGATGATGGGCCCCGTGTAGCTCAGTTGGTAGAGCATGGCGCTTGCAACGCCAGGGTTGTGGGTTCGATTCCCACGGGGGGCCAGTATAAAAAAAGAAATGTATGCACTCACTAACTGTAAGTCGCTCTGGATAAGAGCGTCTGCTAAATGACTAAAATGTAAAATAAGTAGACTAGCTGGTCTTGTCTGCGCTTATATTCATGTTACCACCACTGTAGTTTACTACAGCCATACACCCCTGACCTTTATCTGACCTTCAACCTCTCACCCTGACTCCTTGCAGGAGCACAAGGGGCCCAGCTTCACCTGTACTTTTGGGAACATGGGTTTCTTCCGGCCTCCCAGCAAGCCCTTGCAGGAGAAGCCCCGGCTGGTGACGGACGAGGACCTGGGGGTGTTCAAGGAACAGGAGGGGGCCTCACTTCTGGCCCTCAGGAGCCTCCAGGAGCTCGACCTGTCTGCCTGCTCCAAACTCACTGACAGTAGCATCACACAGGTTGGTCTACCATGAGAATATACAGGCTATGGTTAGGGCAAGGAGTTTTTCCTGACTGGGCAGAATTAACCCTTGGCCATGGTTTTAGGTTTTTCCTGGTCAGGTTAAGAAACACTCCATTTAAGGGACACGTTTAAAAAAACGTAATATTCATAATCTCCAGCACGACCCCAACATCAACATATGTGGAAATGCCGTGTTTCTATGTTTTGTAGTTTAGAAGATAGAGGAAGATAAGTGTTTCCAATGACATCATCGGTGTGCGTCGTGTGATTTCTTTTTTTTTTTTAACCAATTGTGAGTAGGCATTGCCTACTAATTGTCTACTAATTGGTTGATGATGTCATTGGAAATACCCATCTTCCTCTATCTTTTTTTTACTACAAGACATAGAAACGTGCCATTTTCACATATGTTGATAATGGGGTAGTGCTAGATATGATGAATATGAAGTTGAACAATTTGACAATTTCCCTGTAAGTGGTTGACGTCCTGTGTCCATTGAATGGGGAACCTTAGTTAACCGGGCAATTGTTGTTGTGAGCAGGTGCTGCGTTATCCAGACCTCCAGCGCCTCTCTCTCTCCATGCTGCCTGAGATCAGTGATGACAGCCTGGCGTCGGTGGCCTACCACTGCCGCAGCCTCACCAGCCTGGCACTCAGCCACTGCCCCCAGATCAGTGACCAGGGTATCGCCCGCGCCGCCCCCTACCTCGCCAGGCTGCAGCACCTCTACCTGTCCTGCTGCGACACAGTCACAGATAGGTGAGACACGCACACAGAACCCCAGAGAGACAGACTGTGTTATCTGTGTATCAGGGTTTGACAGCAGTGAACTCATACTCCCAACAGGTCTCTCTCCATGCTCGTCCAACACTGTAAGAGACTGCGGACGCTGGACATCTCCATGTGTAAAAACATCTCCATAACAACGGTGGACCTCCTCCAATCACAGCTGCCCTTCCTAGAGAATGTCCACTGCCGCTTTGTGGGCGGAGCTGACCTGACCCTCACACTCTGATAGGGTTCTGACTAGGTGGAATACAGCTACGACTAGAAGTGACTTTGTCGTAGCAGGTTAGGATAATTAATGGATTAGGTTAGGAGAATGAGGTTAAGGTTAGGAAAAGGGTTAGGGTTAGCTAAAATGTTCTCCTAACCTGCTACAAAAAGTAACTTCTGGTCGTAGCTGTACTCCATTTAGTCACAACCGTCTGATAGGTTGAATGTCCCCCAAAAAACATTTATCCAGAAAAGTTCTGCTTGAATCACAATTCAGTACCTGCTCTTATTATCCAGAGTTTATTTGTAATAGATTCAGTAATTTATCTTAGTTTTAACCCCTGTAAACACCTAATATGGGGTGAATGTATTACTCAGTAAGGACCCATAGGGCCAATTTCTTAGACTCAAATTAAGTCTTTAAAAATCGGGTGTCGGGTCCTCAACGTACTGTTGAGCACAGGAGATTGGTTAGTGGCACCTTAATTGGGGAGGACGGCTCGTGGTAATGGAATGGTCAGTGGTGTTTGATGCTATTCCATTTGTACCGTTCCATCCATTATTTGGTTGTGCATCAGCAGTCACTCAATTATCCCATGTCAGCATTTTTCTTTTTGTTATTGGTAAGTTAGTCTAGCGGCCAGCTATCTGAACTTGTAGTAAGCATGGTCGAATTACCGACCGGGGTGGGACCCATTGATCATCAGTTATCATATTAAAAACTGCAAACATTTGCCTCCACCCTATGGCAAAATGTGTAGAATTGCAGGAAATTAGCTGTAAAACATATATTTTTTAAATCTTTGCTGTCACGAGGGGGGCTGCTAAAATGATTTACTTGGGGGGGGGAATATGGATGTGGGTACGCAGACCCACGAGCCACTGTGGACCCTCATGATGAGCCCCCACCCCCATCAAAGTTGCCCATTCCTGGTGTAAGCCGTGTGAAATAAGGACACTGTTAATCTCAAGGTTTTAGTTTGATTAGAATTAGTCTGGTTTATGGAGCTGAGGAACCAAATCGGTAGATACTGCACGAACCTTTAACTGGCATAGAAGATGTTCTCTGATTAAAAAGCACCTTGTAGTTGATCTCAGAACCCAGAGCCAGATCTTCTGTGATCAGTCTTAAATGGCCACACTGTAGAGAAATATTGATATCTATTTATCATCAAAAGTTTTGTTTAGCTGACTTAAGTAATTTTGTATTCAACGTAAGTTAACACTGCCACTGAAGGAAGCAAAACTGTTAAAATGTTTATTTGAAAACGTAAAATTATATATGTATCACATTTTAAGATTTAATTGTTTCAATAAATGTATGCTTATCTGTTGCTTGGAATCTTCTATGAGTCCATGAGTAATTTGTTTCTTATAGTTTTCTACCAGACCATAAACCAAGCTAGACAAGGACAATCTGTATAAATCATATTTATTTATTAATGCAACACTGATCTTAGTAAAGCATAAATTAGGGGTTACCACGGAGATTGGGTGTTTAACATGAATGGACATGCAATGAACAGCAAATTCACCCCAAACTCCAGGTAAAACCAGATTACTGGCTAAGGAAAAATCAACATTTGAATTTATGATTGTTAGCTGGCTACAAAAATCCATTATTATTATTATTCATTGGCCGATAAGATTTTGAATATGAAAAGTTGAAGGTCCATCATACTGACAGGACTTGTTTACTGTTGTACAGTATATTACAGTAAAATTTGATTTAGGTCAGATTTATCTGCCAGGATCATTCATAGTCATGAAAATAAAGCCCAAGTACCCTACAATAACATCAATATTTTTAAAACAATTTTTTAGTCATTTAGCAGACACTCTTATCCAGAGCGACTTACAGTTAGTGAGTGCATACATAAAAAAAAATATATATATTCATACTGGCCCCCTGTGGGAATCGAACCCATAACCCTGGCGTTGCAAATGCCATACTCTACCAACTGAGCTACATCCCTGCCGGCCATTCCCTCCCCTACCCTGGACAACGCTGGGCCAATTGTGAGCCGCCCCATGGGTCTCCCGGTTGCGGCCGGCTGAGACAGAGCCTGGATTCGAACCAGGATCTCTAGTGGCACAGACCACTGCGCCACTCGGGAGGCCATAAAGTTACATTACATTTTAGTAATTTAGCAGACGCTCTTATCCAGAGCGACTTACAATAGCAATTAGGGTTAAGTGCCTTGCTCAAGGGCACATCGACAGATTTTTCACCTAGTCGGCTCGGGGATTAGAACCAGCGACCTTTCGGTTACCGGCACAACGCTCTTAACCACTAAGCTACCTGAACTAATATCCATTTGTTATGGACTGAAATTCATAACGTACCTATAAGAGCCTTTGTCCTCAGCTCCAAAAAACTTTGCCAGGCTTGTAGCGAAATCATTTGTCAGTGATACATAACACTTTAGCTACGTTATCTGTATAATGTACCATAAAAGCAGGTGGTTGACCCATTGATCAAGTTATTTGCTCAATAAAACCCCATTGCCTAAGATTGAACCATTTGAACAATAGCCATCAAACCTAATGGCAACCTTAAATAAAACATACAGAAGATCAATCAATCATGACCATCATCAAAACCAGCTCATGGGAGGCTCTCTGAGGTATTCTATTTAAAAGTGCTCCTCTTGAGCCAATGAAACTCAATAAAATACTATCTGCACACAGTTAAAAATAGGATTTAATATATTATAAATAGGGATTTGAATAGGCTTGGAGCTGAGTATCTGTTCTTCAACTCATTAAAGTACCACTTTAGAACAGGGAGTAGGGATTCTGTTTGAGTAGTTCAAGTTAAGTACAATGTCAGAAATCCAAGGGATTCTGTCTCAGAGACAGTATATACACAAATATATGTATATGGCTCTGTTCTGCCTCAGTCCTTGGGTTGAGTACCTTCAGAAGAGCTGTCATGCATCCTGCCTCACAAAGCTTTCAGTTTATGGAAATCACACCCGAGAAAAGTAGAAAAACAAACATAGATATGACAACAATGAAACGAACTCTCCGCCTAAAGACAATCCACAGAGGAGCGTGGAGGACAGGAGCCATGGAGAGGTGTAGTCAGATGTCAGGACGGGAGATGAACTGAAGTAAAGCTAAAGCCTCAAGTATCCAACAACAGAAAACATACTCTCACTGTACAGTTACAATACACTTGTGTGACCACTCCAATAGAACCCAAGGAATTGTCTTCAGCCTTGATTCCGCTCATATAAGATTAAACCTTTGCCTATGCATTAGATCAACTTTGTCCATACAGTCCTCCATGTCCACTCCTCCTGCTGTGTAGATGTCTACAGGCTTGGTCGTTACTAGGGTGCAATTAATGACATGAAACATTCTGAACATTGCAAATAGAAATAGAATGAATAGAGCTGACACAATTGCCTATTCCACAGACGACAGACTATTATATCTGTTCTAATTCATACATTTCTATCTGAGCATTCTGTAACGTTACATCATGAACAGGCCCGAGGTCTACTCCTCTGCCCTTCCATGCCCTGGCCCCAGGCCTACTGCTCAGCCTGGCTGAAGTCGTAGCAGAAGTTGAAGTTGCTGGGGGGTTTGGGCACCGGCGGGGCAGTGTCTGGGATGGGCACGTTCTCCAGATCCAGGAGGCGGAGCTTGATCTCCATAGAGAGCAGGATCTCCAGCTCGCTCCTCATGCACTCACTGCTCATGTCCCGTCCCAGGAGCACGCTCAATCCATCCGTCCACAGGCAGAACTGAGAGCGAGACAGAGATCATCTTTGTTATTCGACCATAATGTTTACTTTGGTAGTGTATGTGCTTTAACTTTCCACACCAAGTTGAATTGAGATTAAGAGGGACGAGAGATAGAGATATAGACAGAGAGAGCGAGTGAGAGAGAGAGACAGAATGATCTATGTGAACGAGTACAGACACTAGCTCCTGTGACATCACTACTCACGTCTGTTCTGGATGAGGCAATAAAGTTGAGGCTGTACTCCTCCACGTCATATGTGATGCTGAATGCCAGGTCCAACACTTCCTGCAGAAGGACACAGCACAATGTAGTTTATGGAGGGCCAGGTACATAGCGTGAAAGAGGAAGTTAGGGCTAGGGCCGAGGGAGTGTTCAGGGGCCGTTGTCGGTGGAGAAAGTGATGGTGGTGCACTAACCTTGGTCTGTTTGCCCTTGTACTCCTTCATGTGAGGGCAGTCTTTCCCTGTCAGCAGTGCTTTGATATCTGCCACAGGAACTGCGAGAGAAAACGAGGAAGAGCAGGTTTACCGGCATACCTCAGCTTTAAACACAGAGCCAATGTAATTTCAGTGTCGAGGCCATAGAATTAAGGATTACAACACTCATTTAATAGAATCTCTATGGTCAAGGCAGTGTCAAGGCTACAGTGGAAGAGTATATTGCTGTTAGTAATAACTCACTCTTCTCCTGGAGACTCTCGATGGTGGGTGTTTCTGTGTCCTCCACATCGCCAAAGTGCAGGACTTTGTGATTGGGCGACAAGCGACAGTGCCACAACTTATCTGAAATGACCAATAATAACAAATCATCAGCATGATGTAAGAAAGGCCAGCTATCTGGCTTCATCTACCATCCTTCATTAGTCTCCCTATTTTTCATTGTGTAGGGCTGTCCTGGTAGCTTCCCCCTTTACTTATATCTCTCAATTTCTAATGTGCATGCTCTTAACCTGTCCACCCCTCTCACAGAGGTGCGAGTGGTCTCACCCTGTCTGCGTCGGCTGCTGATCTTGCGGAAGAGGGTTCCCTGACACAGGCGGTTCAGTCTCTGCTGGCGAATCAGCTCCAACAGGTCTGGCTTCAGTCGCTCCTTCAGCTCTCTTCAGGGGACAGGGGTAGAGACATAGAGTCACACCCACTGCAAGTACCATAACACACTCAACATTATTCAATTCAATGAGCTTTATTTGACGTATTAAGTCAGTAACTTGCATTGCAAAAGCAAGGACATATGAATAGATATGGACCAGATGGGATGAGGACAAGTAGGTAAGGTCAGTGCTGCTTGGTTGACTGGGAATGTGTAATTGGGTGTGTAGAATGGGCTGTGGACCTGTGACTGGGAGGGTCACATGACATTTCCAAGCTGTTTGGTGACAAACAGGGCAGACGCAGAGGATAGCAACAGCACTGATTCTGATTCCATAGGGGTGAAAAATACTCTGGACCAGAGACAAAATGGTACACGCTGAAGTATATACACACACACACACTAAAGGGGCTGATCCCTGCCCTCTACGGGCCATTGGAGGAAGTACCGGCTTACGAGGGTTTGTGTGTGTCATAGAGAGAGCAAGAAAAATATTCTGCTGAACAATTTAAGGACTTACAATACAGGCGGAGCGAGGGTCTCTTCTTGGTGCAACCGCTCCGTCTGGCGTAGTTTGAGGATCTCACTGTAGTTCAGGGCATTCACCTTATTCTTAAACAGCTCCAGAGACGTGGGCTTACTGGACAGCGTCCTGGTGATCTGCTCACGCACAACCTGCATTACCTACAGATGGACAGAGTCAGTCAACATTGATTATTTAAAGAGAAAACACACCAGCTATGTTATGACTGTAGACATGGTTTCTCTGGTGGGTTATAAGACAATTCAAAAGCCCTTAGGTGGGTCACAATGCAAACAAGTTTGGGAACCATTGAGTTATATTAAAGTATACAGTATATCTTAGTGTATGTACTGTATATTGTGACGTCACGAGAGGCTACACAGCTTTCAGCGGGGTTGCTCAAGTAGTGCAAGGAGACAAGGTTCAAACAAAACAAGGATTTTATTATAGGTCTTGGGAAATTAACGAAAATATAACAAAATTCTGTTCTCTTGTGGCTCTTTAAGGGTTAACAGTTCAGGGATGTCTCTTCCACATCCAAAATCATAATTCTCACTCGCTCAGATAACTTTTCCCCAGCCTTACTGTAGTCCACGTTGCAGCTAGTGGCCAACCCAGCAAAAAGTCCTTCCAAATGTCTCTCCCGTAGTTCCACAGGCGAATATATCCAAAGGTGAGTATTTCCCAAAGGTAAGTATCTCCAAATCCTTATATCCCTCATGGAAGTGGACGTGCAGCACTCTTGTCCTCCAGAGAGCCCAGGTTGGAGACTGTGTTACTTCACAACCCACACACTCACTCTCAGTGTGTCTCTTCCCTTCAAAACCTCCAGCTCATCAGCTCCTGATCTGTTTCAGCTGCGTGGGAAGATTGGCCATAGAGGGGTGGAGTTCCCGACCATACCAGCAGATGGAGCCATAGCTGTCTGGGTTTGCAGCCACCTCAGGGGGATGTAACGTCCCTCCAGGACACAGCCTCTCGTGACATCACACATCCCCCTCCTCGGGACCGACGTCCTCGTCGGGGTAAAGGCAGCGAAGAAGGCATCACGCCGGGAGAGGGCGTCCGCATTGCCGTGGTGCTTGCCAGCCCTGTGGACAACAGAAAAGTTAAACGGTTGCAAGCTCAAAAACCATCTGGTTACTCTACTGTTTGATTCCTTGTTCTTGGCCATCCACTGCAGAGGGGCGTGATCAGATACCACCATGAAACGTTGGCCCAGGAGATAGAACCGAAGGGACTCCAGGGCCCAGACTACAGCCAGACATTCTTTCTCCACCGTTGAATAGTTCTTCTCTCTGGGAAGTAACTTTCTGCTTAGGTAGAGAATGGGATGTTCTTCACCTTCATGTGCCTGGGTGAGGACAGCACCCAGACCCACCTCCGAAGCATCCGCTTGGACAATGAATTCCTTCTTGAAGTCTGGTGCCACCAGGATCGGACTGGAGCAGAGTGCTCGCTTCAGGTTGAGGAAAGCCGCCTCCGCCGCAGGGTTCCACTTCACCATTCGTGAGTGGCGTTTGGTCGTCAGCTCCGTCAACGGTGCAGCTATGGTAGCAAAATCTGCAATAAAGCGTCTATAGTAGCCAGCGAGGCCCAAAAATGACCTTACTTGCTTCTTGGTGATGGGCTGCGGCCAGTCCTGTATGGCCCGCAGTTTGGCTTCCTGTGGTTTGACCAACCCCCGCCCAATGGTGTACCCCAGGTAGTTTGTCTCACTGAAGGCCAGCTTGCACTTCTTCGGGTTTGCCGTGAGCCCTGCTTCCCTGAGCGAATCCAGCACCGCTTGTACCCGGGGTATGTGGCTGGCCCAATCCGGACTTTGTATAACAACATCATCCAAGTAAGCCGCTGCGTACCTCTTGTGGGGCGCAAGGACTCGATCCATCAGGCGTTGGAACGTGGCAGGTGCCCCGTGGAGACCAAACGGAAGTCGGGTATACTGGTAGAGCCCCTCCGGGGTGGCAAAGGCTGTCTTCTCCTTGGACGCCGGGGTCAGGGGTACCTGCCAGTAGCCTTTTGTGAGATCAAGAGTGGTTAGGAAACGAGCATGCCCCAAGGAGTCTATTAAATCATCGACACGAGGCATTGGGTATGCATCAAATTCAGACACTTCATTCAACTTTCGATAGTCATTACAAAATCGTACTGAACCGTCTGGCTTGGGAACTAGTACGATGGGACTTGCCCAGGCACTGTGGGACTCTTCGATTACTCCCAACTCCAGCATCTTCCTTACCTCCTTCTGTATAACCACTTTACGAGCCTCTGGCACGCGGTACGGGCGCTGGTTTACCGTTCGTCCAGGCATGGTGCGGATCTCATGTTGGACCACCTCTGTGTGACCGGGAAGGGAGGAGAAGACATCCTGGTTCTGCTCCACGAGTTCCAGGGCCATCTGTCGTTGATGTGGGGACAGATTTGGACCCAGCTGAACCTCTTCTCGCGCCGGTTCCTTGGTCTCTGTGGGGGGTAGACAGCTGAACATCGCCTCTCTGGCGTGCCACTTCTTTAAAAGGTTAACATGATAAATCTGCTCAGTTTTTCTTTTATCTGGTTGCCTCACCTTGTAGTTTACTTCTCCCACGCGTTCAATGACCTCATATGGTCCTTGCCAGGTTGCCAGGAATTTACACTCAACGGTTGGCACCAGGACCAGCACTCTGTCCCCCGGCTTAAACTCCCTGGGTTGAGCAGATCTGTTGTAGGCGGCTTGCTGTTGCCGCTGACTGGCCTCCAGGTGTTCCCGCATCATGGGATAGATGGCCTTCATTCTCTCCCTCATAGCCCCGACATGGTCGATCAGTGTCCGCTGTTGGCATGGCTGCTCCTCCCAGGCCTCCTTGGCGATGTCGAGCAGTCCTCTGGGTCTGTAGGAAAGCAAGAGCTCAAAGGGTGAAAAACCAGTAGAAGACTGAGGTACCTCTCTCACCGCAAATAATATGTATGGTAACAGCTGATCCCAGTTGCGCCCATCTTCCCCTACTGCTTTCCGCAGCATGGATTTTAGTGTTTTGTTAAAACGTTCGACTAGACCATCTGTCTGGGGGTGGTAGACCGAGGTTCTCAGCTGTTTGATTTTCAGTAAAGCACAGAGTTCTTTCATCACCCTGGACATGAATGGAGTCCCTTGGTCCGTCAATATCTCTTTTGGGATTCCCAGACTAGTTGAGAGACGGAACAGCTCCTTGGCGATTTGTCTGGATGTAGCCTTCCTCAGCGGAATTGCCTCCGGGTACCGGGATGCATAGTCCAGAATGACCAGAATGTATTGATGTCCCCTGGAACTTTTCGGTAAGGGCCCGACTATGTCTAATCCAATCCTCTCAAAAGGAGTTTCGATAATGGGCAAGGGAATGAGCGGGTTTCTATATGTGGGCTTTGGCGCAACCTGCTGACACTCAGGGCAACTACGGCAGTAGTTCTCTATCTCTTTGTGTACTCCTGGCCAAAAGAAACGTTGCATGATTCTTTCCTTAGTCTTCTCTACCCCCAAGTGGGCCCCTAGCGGGTGTGTGTGTGCTAGGTTGAGTACTGTGGCCCGATAGGGCTGTGGCACGAGGAGCTGTTCATGCACTTCATCATTTTTCTTGACTATCTGATATACTAACCCCCGGTTTACTGCGAAATGGGGGTAAGTAGGGTTTGTCTTATCACCTAACACTACACCTTCTAATACCTGCACATTTCTTAAGGCATTTGCAAGAGTAGGATCTTGTAATTGAGCCGTACCATACTGGCCTGTGAGAGGGGGAAGCTCTTGGGTGCCTGGGACGTCTTCTTCACTGGAGAACGGAGCACTTTCCTGGGCTGCGTTCTCTTCTCCCGTATCCGGACCAGTCTCTGTGTCGGTCTGGGCACCTGCCATCCCTATCAGAGCCCGGGCGGGAGTGAGTAATTCGGAGGATTGCACCGGAGCCTTCCCAGGATGAGTCTTGCCTCTCCGTTTCCGAGGTACTCGGGTTATCCTCTCCTGAGACTCTCTCCAGAGTGGGTAAAAGGCTGGGCAGTCTCGTCCAATTAGGACAGGGACGGGGAGGGAATCAACCACCCCCGCCGTCGTGTGTATGGTTCCCCGTGTGCTGGTCATTGTAAGTTCAGTAATGGGGTATTCTCTGGTGTCTCCATGGACACAGGAAACTGGGAGGACTTTCCCCGGGGTCAGACACGTTGGGCCCACCAAATCCTTACGCACCAGGGTGACCCGGCTACCAGAATCCAGTAAGGCCTCCACATCATGGTGATTCACAGTTACCGGGCAGGTGGGGGGTCGATCTGGGCCGCCATCTACGACTCCCAAGAGCGAGGCAACACGGTGTGTGGGTGCTGAGCTGGAGGACTCCGCAGTGGGCATAGGTTCATCGGCTGGTTTCCCACACTGCCAGGAGATATGTCCCATCTCCCCACACCGGTAACACTGTCGAGTTTCCCCCTCCTGGTGTACTCTTCTTGGACCCGCCTGGTTTCTGGCTCCCCCTGGAGCCGGGATAAGTCCTGACGTGGCTGGGTTCGAGACCTTGGGGTCCTTTGGACGGGTTCTTCCCATTTGTGGTGGGGCCGCACTCCTGGGGTCTTTTCGGGAAGCATTCAGCATCTCCGCTGTGGCCTGGTACTTTTCCACAGCTTCCACAGTCAGATCAGCCGTGGTCAAGGCCTGTTGACTGATGAACCGTTTTGCCTCATAAGGCAGGGCGCGTAGGTAACGATCCACCACAACGGCCTCCACCACCGCCGCTGCTGTATTCCTCTGCGGATCCAGCCATTTCCTTGCGATTCGGACAAGTTCATGCATCTGCGCCCGAGGAGGTTGGTCTGGTTGGAAGGTCCAGCTGTGAAAGCGCTGGGCCATACCAAACTTTGTGAGTCCATATCTGCTGAGGATCTCAGACTTCAGGGCATCATAGTCAGTAACCTGGTCAGGGCCCAGGTCCCGGACAGCATTCAGCGATTCCCCGGTTAGGAAGGGGGCTAACAGACCAACCCACTGTTGCTTGGGCCAGGCTTCCCTAGTGGCCGTGGCCTCAAATGCATGCAGGTATGCCTCAATGTCATCGGTAGCTCCCATCTTAGATATAAAGTCACTTGCCTTTATTGGGCGGGTATTTTGGACAACCCTCTGTCTCTGCAACTGCAATTCCTCTGCCTTCAGAAGGTTGGCTTTCTTTTGCTCCTCCAAGAGAGCCACGTTTGCTTGCATCTGGGCTTGCTGGCCAGCAACAAGGGCTTTCAATATGTCCTCCATTTCAGTCGGCGGGGAGCCTACGGCCAACTTGGAAAACTGGGTGATCAAACCTTCGGTATCCTCCTCTGACATGCACTATTAACGCTTGAGCTTGCCCGTATTCTCCACCATCTGTGACGTCACGAGAGGCTACACAGCTTTCAGCGGGGTTGCTCAAGTAGTGCAAGGAGACAAGGTTCAAACAAAACAAGGATTTTATTATAGGTCTTGGGAAATTAACGAAAATATAACAAAATTCTGTTCTCTTGTGGCTCTTTAAGGGTTAACAGTTCAGGGATGTCTCTTCCACATCCAAAATCATAATTCTCACTCGCTCAGATAACTTTTCCCCAGCCTTACTGTAGTCCACGTTGCAGCTAGTGGCCAACCCAGCAAAAAGTCCTTCCAAATGTCTCTCCCGTAGTTCCACAGGCGAATATATCCAAAGGTGAGTATTTCCCAAAGGTAAGTATCTCCAAATCCTTATATCCCTCATGGAAGTGGACGTGCAGCACTCTTGTCCTCCAGAGAGCCCAGGTTGGAGACTGTGTTACTTCACAACCCACACACTCACTCTCAGTGTGTCTCTTCCCTTCAAAACCTCCAGCTCATCAGCTCCTGATCTGTTTCAGCTGCGTGGGAAGATTGGCCATAGAGGGGTGGAGTTCCCGACCATACCAGCAGATGGAGCCATAGCTGTCTGGGTTTGCAGCCACCTCAGGGGGATGTAACGTCCCTCCAGGACACAGCCTCTCGTGACATCACAATATGTTTTCATATATTTCAGTAGATAGCTATTGTGTGAATGTGGGTTTGAGTTGAGAGAAAGCAGACTGTTCCCGCTCTTTGCACTGCTGGGCACAGTGACGCTTACACACTCAGACAAGGCTTGACCTCGGTCACCCCAAAACAAGAGCTCTCTGAGGCGAAGGCCACATGACAAACACAGGAGAGAGGAAACGCGGAAGGGTGCATGTGCGTGCGTGCATGTGAGAGAGGAAAATCTATGTTTCTCTCTACCAGCTTTGGCCACAGTTTCAAAATCCATCACAGAAATCTATGAGAACACACCAAACCCAACACAATTCGATCAACCCCCACTCACACTTTCCTCCCTTCGGTCTCTCTCCCTTTATCTCTCTCCGTCTCAGTGTGTCCATACTCTGAATGTCTCTCAATGACACTGCTCTTGACAGCAAATCAGCCGTCGCCATGGGAATGTCATTTTTTTTGTGCATCATGGTAACCCCATACCCCCTCCAAAGTACAGCAGCACTTTCATGAAATGATACTGCATGTACAGATTTGTTGAGCACACAATAACCATGAATTACAGAGTATCCATGGAGAGCCCAGTATCTATGGAACAAGAAGTATGGCGCAAACAATGTTTAGCAATGGAGCCCTCTATGGAGTAAGTAGTATCTGCTGTGCATGCAGCACGCATCAGGCACAGTTGTATTTACCAGCAGAAAGTATATTTGGACCAATTCATCCCAATGCCTCTGTGCTGATGTTAAATCTAAAATAATCAAGCCTCAAAAGAAATTAGAGGTAATAGAATGCAAAACATAACAAAATACAGGTAACTGCCAAAATAAAGAAAACACTTGAGTAAATGGGGGATACAAAGTATATTGAAAGCAGGTGCTTCCACACAGGTGTGGTTCCTGAGTTAATAAAGCAATTCAAACATCCCATCATGCTTAGTGTCATGTATAAAAATGTCCAGTTGCCCATTATTTTGGCTACCATGGCTAGAAGAAGAGATATCAGTGACTTGAAAGAGGAGTCTCAAAGGAGCAGAGGGGGTTTAAAGGGTGTGAGTGTGTTCGCGTCTCAGAGTAACAGAGACTGCCCTAGCGGTGGAGGTTTCAGTGAGGAGGCAGACAAATGGACCCAGTGCAGTGCCCAGGGGTGGGCTTTTATTAGTGGAGAAGAGGCACCAAAACTATGTACACCTATGTACAAACAAAATAAACATGCTCAGTTGGTAGAGCATGGCGTTTGCAATGCCAGGGTTGTGGGTTCGATTCCCATGGGGGGCCAGTATGATTTTTATTAATTTTTTTATGTATGCACTCACTAACTGTAAGTCGCTCTGGATAAGAGTGTCTGCTAAATGACTCAAATGTAAAAATTGGTAAACTGAAAATATATCAAGGTTGAGCTCAATAAACACCAGGCCTCAATAATACCTGTCCGCAACCATGTAGCAACCTGTCCCCTCTCTGCCCAAGACTTAAGTATGGTACCTGGGATACTTCTGCATGGACCATACCATTACAACCAATAACAAATGAATGGCATAAATACACAAATGAAATTATCAATCACCATATTCAGGAAATCACATTGACAATTCAGATATACACACACTTCAATTAATAGTGCAGAACCCTGCATAAACCAGAAATAACCCCAGGGAACATTCATATCCTCCTGGGATTTGGCCAGCTTGGCATAACCCACCACACAGGAAAAGTTGCACTTCAGACCGCGGACCTGGCTTGCCAACCCTCCTGATGCAGCAGGAAGGAATAATTCACCTCTTCAATCAATGAGGATTAACAGGTACGTTTTTAAACATACTGTACATATTACTAAAAACTGTACAACCAGTGACCGCTAAACAAATATTCTATATTAAAACACAGAATTGGACATTGATATACTACAACACAGCAACTACATTACACAGCACTTTATAGTAATCAAATAATTCTAAAGAAGCCTTCAAAACCGTACTAATACGTAATAGCCATGTAATATACATGTATTAATCCACGTAGGCAGAAAAAAATATTTACTACAACACATCCAAGGAGAATGGCACTAAAACTGTAACTAAAATTGAGACAGTAATTGTATATTCTGAAAAATACTTGAACAAAACAAAGCTTTCAGTGACACCTCGCTTAAATGCCCCCAAGCGTCATCCTGTGTAACAACATTATTCACATACTGTGTAAAGACCACATACAAATGACAAATGAACAAAAATAGAGTATCTCACCTCCATGTGTCCTTCAAGTACAAGCCAGAGGCCAATAATGTTAGTTCCACAGTCAAGAGAGAGAGAAAGAAAGAGAGAGAAAGAAAGAGAGCTATGAGAGGAGAGAAACAGTAGAGGGGGATGAGAGAGTATCACCTTTATGGCATCAGCAGTCCAGAGAATAGGTTATTTTGTAAACAGACACCCTGACAGTCACACACACCCGCGTCCGCCCCCTCTCTCCCCTGCCGTCACTCCTCTGGTTTAACCAATAGAAAGAGGAGAACCCCAGTACAGGAGACTGTTACCTCAGCCATAGTGAGGAGCAGCTGTCTCTGTTCCCTCACAACCCAGCAATGTGTGTGTGTGTGTGTGTGTGTGTGTGTGGAGGATGACTGTTATTGGAGGGAAAGTGTGTGAGGGGGGTCTCACACATACACACACATAGCCCTAGTTGGAGGCCCCCAGCTGGCAGCAGCGTGTTGCCAGGAGTGATTAACGGCTGAAATCGACAGCACAGTTAGGGGTTTATTGGAGGGAAGAGGGAGAGAGAGAGAAAGAGAGGGAGAGACATGGTTTGTGATCGAATGAGTAGAGAGAAACAGAGACTGCAACAGAGGTAGAGGATGAGGTAGTAAACGCCAAATATACACTCTCAGAAAAAAGGGTTTACCTGGAACCAAAAGGGGTTATTCAAAGGGTTATCCTATGGGGACAGCCAAATAACTATTTTGGTTCTAGAGAGCACATTTTTCTCTAAGAGTGTAGAATCTCATTATGGGTTGTTGACAGTCTGACTAAGGTGTTGAATCTTCTGTGAGACAGGCATAGTGGAGACAGATACCCCTCACTCTTCAAGCAGTAAATGACACGTTCTCTCAGCACCAGTACTCTGCATTCATCCCCTTAACATTTCTCATCAGACCTAACTGACTCAAGGATGAACAAATCTAAAAGAGGAGATAAGAAATACACATAGGGAGATGCCTTTGCTTTGCACCCCCCCTTCCGCCCTCTCTCTCTCTTTTTTACATGGCTGACCACTGTCCATCTCTCCATTGTCAGCGTCCAGAGGTTTTTATCTTGTGTAATTACTGCTGATGGAACCAATTGATTGTGAAGGGCCTTTCTCCCTCGCTCTGATTCTGCTATGGAGTGGGATTCTCTTTGTGCTTCTAATGCCCCATTGTCCCTGCTCCACGGGATTGTGGGAGGCAGCAGAGGGCGCAACACAATGAAGGGGCCTGCTGGCTGGACACTTGCTCCAACCCAAAAGGTCAAAAGGTTAAGGGTTTATGACTAGAGAGCACTTTGTAAAACATGGGCCTGTTGTGTGGTTTTGGTGTTGTTGTTGGGTATTCATAAATAGTTCTGTCTGAGGGAGTCCAGTGTAGTTAACATTAGAAAGGAGATAGCCTGGATTGGGTCCATCCAGCAGTCTTGCCTACATTTCCCTAGCACGGTATCTATACATTTAGCAGCCAGTCGATATTCCATTGTGGTGGCCATTCTGGATGACTAATCAATGTCCTGTTCTAACGATTACAACTGATTAATTATACCCCAGCTGGTTATCTCCCACAGCCCTCTATAGATTAAACTCTGTGTTTCATCCTCTGTGTGGCTGTGGCAGATGCAGCTGGATGGTATTATCCTGCATACTGTGCTTGGATACTATGCTTCCATGGTGGCTCACAGGACACAGAGCGCTTGTTACTGTTTTCAGTGTAGTGCAAGCAGGTAAATGCCATTCCACTCTGGATGCCATGCAGTGCTTTGATGTCAGATTTTCTAAATTAGATTACCACTTTGCCGCTCCATGGTTGGCAATGTAAACAAATAGACCATCTATCAGACGAATCACTGCAACACGCTTGGACATGATATACAACATACACTATATATACACACAAAATTAAGTGGACACCCCTTCAAATTAGTGGATTCGGCTTTTCAGCCACACCCGTTGCTGAAAGGTGTATAAAATTGAGCACACAGCCTTGCAATCTCCATAGACAAACATTGGCAGTATAATGGCCTTACTGAAGAGCTCAGTGACTTTCAACGTGGCACCGTCATAGGATGCCACCTTTCCAACAAGTCAGTTCGTCAAATGTGTGCCCTGCTAAAGCTGTCCCGGTCAACTGTAGGTGCTGTTATTGTGACGTGGAAACGCCTAGGAGCAACAACGGCTCAGCCGCGAAGTGGTAGGCCACACAAGCTTACAGAAAGGGACTGCTGAGTGCTGAAGCGCATAGCTAGTAAAAATCGTCTGTCCTCGGTTGCAACACTCACTAGCGAGTTCCAAACTGCCTCTAGAAACAACATTAGCACAAGAACTGTTCATTGGGAGCTTCATGAAATGGGTTTCCATGGCTGAGCAGCCAAACACAAGCCTAAGATCACCAATGCGTAATGCCAAGTGTCGGCTGGAGTGGTGTAAAGCTCACCACCATTGGACTCTGGAGCAGTGGAAATGCGTTCTCAGGAATGAAGAATCACGTTTCACCATCTGGCAGTCCAACGAACAAATCTGGGTTTGGCGGACGCCAGGAGAACGCTACGTGCACAAATGCATAGTGCCAACTGTAAAGTTTGGTGGAGGAGTAATAATGGTCTGGGGCTGCTTTTCATGGTTCAGGCTAGGCCCCTTAGTTCCAGTGAAGGGAAATCTTAACGCTACAGCATACAATGACATTCTAGACGATTCTGTGCTTCCAACTTTGTGGAAACAGTTTGGGGAAGGCCCTTTCCTGTTTCAGCATGACAATGCATGACTGTGCACAAAGCGAAGTCCATACAGAAATGGTCTGTCGAGATCGGTGTGTAAGAACTTGACTGGTCTGCACAGAGCCCTGACCTCAACCCAATCGAACACCTTTGGGATGAATTGGAACGCCGATTACGAGCCAGGCCTAATTGCCCAACATCAGTGCCCGACCTCACTAATGCTCTTGTGGCTGAATGGAAGCAAGTCCCTGCAGCAATGTTCCAATATCTAGTGGAAAGCCTTCCCAGAAGAGTGGAGGCTGTTATAGCAGCAAAGGGGGACCAACTCCATATTAATGCCCACGATTTTGGAATGAGATGTCCGACGAGCAGGTGTCCACATACTTTTAGTCAGGTAGTCTACCTGCTAGCTACCTGTAGATATGCTCCCTGTACCCTTCAACTACTTTGTTTCAAATAGTAAGAGACTGTTTCTTGTACTCATACATTAGAGTTCAGTATGGGAAAAGGGTGAGTTAGAGTGAGATAGACGTGATGCTGAGACATGGGGTGGGATTTAGACATGGAGAAAGAGTGAGATATAGAGTGACATTGAGGTGTGGGTTGTGTTACCTTGTGAAAGTCCTCCTGCGTGGCTCTCATCTCCTTCCAGGTCTTATTGAGCAGCTGGATGCAGATGCAGAAGAGCTCGTCCAGCAGCTGGTCCTGAGAGAAGAAGATGGGGTGGTAGTCTGAACCTGTCTCTGAGGCTGGTGAGTGAGAGAGAGAGAGAGAGAGAGAGAAGCACTATGAGACCTGAGCCTGTCTCTAGGGGGGAGAGGGAGACAGGAGCACTATGAGACCTGTGATAGTCTGAACCTGTCTCTGAGGCTAGGGCAGAGAGAGAGGAACACAATGACCCAAATATGCCTACATACCAATAGTATACTTTTCTACAGTAGTATGCACACACACTGTACACATACACAGTACATACAAACAGATGTATTATCTTAATTTGATCACCCTGTTGCAGGAGAACTTTCCTGCAATGCAGGACATTTGAAACTTGTAGTGTATTGGAGGTTTAAAAAGGCTTCTGAAGTTTGTAATTTCCACTGTGAAATTTCAGACTTGATTTTCCCTTGTGAAAAATGTATCAACACCTACAAAATGTCCATGAATTATAATCCACATAATAATTCACATTTCCTGTTGCTGTAGGATTATTTTCTTGCTGTAGCAAACTGGCTCAAATTAACATAGATCCTACATCTGTATGTATCCAGTACAGACACAAAGCACACATGTACAGCTGTATCCATACTGTGTGAACTCACACCAGCATATAGACACAAACAGCTGAAAGTCATTAGAAAAACGTGCATGACATCAGTGGACAAAAAAAGCATGACCTGGCTTATATACAGCGCATTCGGAAGTATTCAGACCCCTTGTCTTTTTCCACATTTTGTTACGTTACAGCCTTATTCTAAAATGGATTAAGTTGTTTTTTATTTAATCAATCTACACACAATACCCCATAATGACTAAGCAAAAACAGGTTTTTAGAGATTTTTGCAAATTTATGAAAAATTTAAAACTGAAATATCACATTTACATAAGTATTCAGACCCTTTCCTCAGTACTTTGTTGAAGCACCTTTGGCAGTGATTACAGCCTTGAGTCTTCTTGGGTATGACGCTACAAGCATGGCACACCTGTATTTGGGGAGTTTCTCCCATTCTTCTCTGCAGATCCTCTCAAGCTCTGTCAGGTTGGATGGGGAGCGTCGCTGCACAGCTATTTTCAGGTCTCTCCAGAGATGTTCGATCGGATTCAAGTCCAGGCTCTGGCTGGGCCACTCAAGGACATTCAGAGACTTGTCCTGAAGCCACTCCTGCGTTGTCTTGGCTGTGTGCTTAGGGTTGTTGTCCTGTTGGAAGGTGAACCTGAGCGCTCTGGAGCAAGTTTTCATCAAGGAACTCTCTATACTTTGCTCTGTTCATCTTTCCCTCAATCCTGGCTAGCCTCCCAGTCCCTGCTGCTGAAAAACATCCCCACAGCATGATGCTACAACCACCATGCTTCACCGTAGGGATGGTGCCAGGTTTCTTCCAGACGTGACGGTTGGCATTCAGGCCAAAGAGTTCAATCTTGGTTTCATCAGACCAGAGAATCTTGTTTTTCATGGTCTGAGAGTCCTTTAGGTAACTTTTGGAAAACTCCAAGCAGGCTGTCATGTGCCTTTTACTGAGGAGTGGCTTCCGTCTGGCCACTCTACCATAAAGGCCTGATTGGTGGTACTGTGCTGCAGAGATGGTTGTCCTTCTGGAAGGTTCTCTCATCTCCACAGAGGAACTCTGGAGCCCTGACCAAGGCCCTTCTCCCCCGATTGCTCAGTTTGGCCGGGCGGCCAGCTCTAGAAAGAGTCTTGGTGGTTCCAAACTTCTTCCATTTAAGAATGATGGAGGCCACTGCATTCTTGGGGACCTTCAATGCTGCAGACATTTTTTGGTACCCTTCCCCAGATCTGTGCCGACACAATCTTGTCTCAGAGCTCTACGGACAATTCCTTCGACCCCATGGCTTGGTTTTTGGTTCTGCAGAGAAGAATGGGAGAAACTCCCCAAATACAGGTGTGCCAAGCTTGTAGCGTCATACCCAAGAAGACGAGGCTGTAGTCGCTGCCAAAGGTGCTTCAACAAAGTACTGAGTAAAAGGTCTGAATACTTATGTAAATGTGATATTTCTGTTGTTTATCTTTAATACATTTGCTAAAATTAAAAGAAAAACTGTTTTTGCATTGTCATTATGGGGTATTGGGTGTAGATTGATGAGGGAAAAATGTTATTTAATCCATTTTAAAATAAGGCTGTAATGTAACAAAATGTGGAAAAAGGGAAGGGGTCTGAATACTTTCTGAATGCACTGTACATGTAGGACCACATGAACTAGCTCAGGCTGACTTACGGGGCTCTCCGATGCGTAGGATCTCACACAGGATGAGAGTCAGCTGGATGCTGCTGCGGGCGAATGGACATTCGTGCTTATCCTCCCTACTGCTGTTCTCCAGAACAAACTAAGAGACACACACACAGAGAGAGAGAGAGAGAGAGAGAGAGAGAGAGAGAGAGAGAGAGAGAGAGAGAGAGAGAGAGAGAGAGAGAGAGAGAGAGAGAGAGAGAGAGAGAGAGAGAGAGAGAGAGAGAGAGAGAGAGAGAGAGAGAGAGAGAAATTGTCTGAGGATGACACACATACTTAACCTGCACCCTAACAAAGACCCATGTTTGTCCCTTTAACTCCCTCCCACCCTCCGTTCCCATCCTTTCTCTTCCTTTTCTCTCCCTCTTTTCACCCTGCTGTAGGCATCGGGGTAGCGGGAGGCGAAGTGGGCCATGGTGTCCAGGGCCAGCAGGCCAGGAGGTGCCCGGAGCAGGTCCTGACCTGGGTTACTGTTGTTCTGGAGAGAGAGAGGACAGAACAGTGATAAAACACACTCTGTGTATGGTGGGAGACAATGAAGAATGGTATAGATAAGAATAAGACTCAGACAAGTTTAGTAACTGTAAGTAAGTGATAAGAGTGGAATCACAACATCTGATAGAGGGACCATTATATCAACCAGCAATGGTTGGTATAGATGAGAATAGGACTCTGTTGAAAGTAACAGCTGATTGTTGACAGTAAGTGAGAGACGAGGTGAGTGAAGAGACACAGAGGCCCAGTGAGGGGGACTGAATGAGGTGGTGGTAAGTAGAATCTCATGGAGTAGACTCACAGAGAAGCCCAGCTTCTGGAACTCCTTGGCACAGAGAGAGCGTCGTCGCTCATGACTCAAGCTGTTCTCACTCTCCATCTCAAAGGCAGCCTGCCGCAGGCCGTGTAGAATCTCCCTCTGGTCCTGGAGGAGGAAGGGGGAAGAAGGAGAGGAGGAGAGGGATGGACCGATAACAGTAGATGTAGACAAAGAGGTAATGAGAAAGAGTATATACTCTAAGTGGATTTCAAGGATACTTATTCAGCACTTCTCACAAAGCTCCTCTCGCCTGTAGTGGGAAGAGACAGTGGTTTGCTGTGGTTAGGGGGATCATCTAACTCACCTGGTTGTAGGAGTCCAGGGGCATTCTCATGCGAGGCTCCAGGTGGTTCAGAGTGACAGACTGGAGGACGTACAGGTAGTGGGCCATCTCATCCCCCACGGAGGCAGAACTATGGATGATGTTCTGTGGATCACAGGTTCAAGACAGAGCAGTATTTACTATGGATAAAGTGACTGAAAGAAGACTAAAAAACAAAAACAATTTCTGCTACAACAACAATTGCATTTTCCCTATTTTGATATTCTACTGGGAGCAATGACAGTCAGGTATCATTGTACCTCAATCTTGGAACATTCAAGATGGCTTTACCTTATAGATGTACTGTCGAAGATTCTTTTTCCCTAGGAAGACAAACAACTCCTGAAAAGCAATAGTGTGTGTTATTACCTGATAATTACCACTAGTACCATCACTTATTAATAATGAAATGCAGTGACACTACTTCCCCACAAGGAGGCAGTAAAAGCTATGCGGTCACAAATCAGGTCAGGGTGAGGGACACATCAGGACTTTGCCCCCAGTGGCAGTGACATAATGGTCACATAAATCAGTCCAAAACCTTTTTGTTTTGAACAGACTCACTCAGGCCAGTTAAACTGATTAAAGTGACTTGCACCTCCCTCTGGAAACCAGGGCAGGCGAGGGAAAGAAGAAAGAGAGAGAGAGAGAGAGAGAGAAAGAAAGAGATCCCATTGGTACCTGTCTGTCTGCATCTCCAGCTGTCTGTAGCAGAGCCATGAGGAGGGCCATGGCTTTGGTTTGAATCTGCTGGTTTGTCCTGGAATAAAGAGAGTATGGGTGGGCGTATGAGTGATGGGAGAGAGTAGTATGTGTATGTGTTTTTTAGATGAACAGTAGACGTCAGACACTGGGCAAGCTTAACATTGCATTTTTCAGAGCTACATTCAACTGTAAAAGTATTTAGAGATGGGGTCTCTATGTTTTTAAGCATGTACAGTATAAGCGCGCTCATTCATTGGAGGTATTGCGGGTTGTTTGTTCCCACCTGCTACCCACTTACACCTGTAGATGTGAGAGCAGTCTCTCTAAAGTGACTTCCTGCTTGACCTGCTGGAAGAGGCTGCTGCTGCTCAGCACCATGCTCTCCAGGATGGCCAGGGACACCTGCTGGATAGACACATCCAGCACCATGGCATTGACGAAGCTGGCAATCTGACAGGTACAAGGAGTCAGACACAGGATACAGGGTGAGATACAGTTGAAGTCGGAAGTTTACATACACTTAGGTTGGAGTCATTAAAACTCGTTTTTCAACCACTCCACAAATTTCTTGTTAACAAACTGAAGTTTTGGCAAGTCGGTTAGGACATCTACTTTGTGCATGACACAAGTAATTTTTCCAACAATTGTTTACAGACAGATTATTTCACTTATAATTCACTGTATCACAATTCCAGTGGGTCAGAAGTTTACATACACTAAGTTGACTGTGCCTTTAAACAGCTTGGAAAATTCCAGAAAATGATGTCATGGCTTTAGAAGCTTCTGATAGGCTAATTGACATCATTTGATTCAATTGGAGGTGTACCTGTGGATGTATTTCAAGGCCTACCTTCAAACTCAGTGCCTCTTTGCTTGACATCATGGGAAAATCAAAAGAAATCAGCCAAGACCTCAGAAAAGAAATTGTAGACCTCCACAAGTCTGGTTCATCCTTGGGAGCAATTTCCAAACGCCTGAAGGTACCACGTTCATCTGTACAAACAATAGTACGCAAGTATAAACACCATGGGACCACGCAGCCGTCATACCGCTCAGGAAGGAGACGCGTTCTGTCTCCTAGAGATGAACGTACTTTCGTGCGAAAAGTGCAAATCAATCCCAGAACAACAGCAAAGGACCTTGTGAAGATGCTGGAGGAAACAGGTACAAAATTATCTATATCCACAGTAAAACGAGTCCTATATCGACATAACCTGAAAGGCCGCTCAGCAATGAAGAAAGCACTACTCCAAAACCGCCATAAAAAAGCCAGACTACGGTTTGCAACTGCACATGGGGACAAAGATCGTACTTTGGAGAAATGTCCTCTGGTCTGATGAAACAGAAATGGAACTGTTTGATTGCTTCCTTGCTTGCAAGCTGAAGAACACCATCCCAACCGTGAAGCACGGGGGTGGCAGCATCATGCTGTGGGGGTGCTTTGCTGAAGGAGGGACTGGTGCACTTCACAAAATAGATGGCATCATGAGGAAGGAAAATTATGTGGATATATTGAAGCAACATCTCAAGATATCAGTCAGTAAGTTAAAGCTTGGTCGCAAATGGGTCTTCCAAATGGACAATGACCCCAAGCATACTTCCAAAGTTGTGGCAAAATGGCTTAAGGACAACAAAGTCAAGGTATTGGAGTGGCCATCACAAAGCCCTGACCTCAATCCTATAGAAAATGTGTGGGCAGAACTGAAAAAGCATGTGCGAGCAAGGAGGCCTACAAACCTGACTCAGTTACACCAGCTCTGTCAGGAGGAATGGGCCAAAATTCACCCAACTTATTGTGGGAAGCTTGTGGAAGGCTACACGAAACAATTTAAAGGCATTGCTACCAAATACTAATTGAGTGTATGTAAACTTCTGACACACTGGGAATGTGATGAAAGAAATAAAAGCTGAAATAAATCATTCTCTCTACTATTATTCTGACATTTCACATTCTTAAAATAAAGTGGTGATCCTAACTGACCTAAGACAGGGCATTTTTACTAGGATTAAATGTCAGGAATTGTGAAAAACTGAGTTTAAATGTATTTGGCTAAGGTGTATGTAAACTTCCGACTTCAACTGTAGATACAGGGAGGAGTAGCGCGGGAATGAAAGTGGAATAAAATGGGAATATAAGAGGTTGAAACTATGCATGACTAGTGGTCACCAGAGCTCCTACAGACATTTCTTCAAGGTCGAAGATTACACCCATGAACATTATGGGTCTGGTTTCCAGACACAAATTAAGCCTAGTCCTGGCTTTAAAATCACTCTCAGAAGATTATCTTCATTGAAAGCCCCTTTTAGTCCAGGACTAGGCTTAATCTATGTCCTGGAAACCGACCCTAAATGTATTGTCTAATTCCTTACTCCTGACATTTCTTTATATATCGTCCTCCACTTAGTCTATAGGAGCCAATAGTTGAGGAACCTACCTTCTTGATGAAGACAGCAGAGAGGTTCTCCCATGATACAATCCCATGATCCATCAGCTCCATGAAGCCTGTCAGTGTGTAGGTCATGATCAGAGGGGCCCTTATAAACAAACACAGAACACACACAACTCTGATATCAGAACAGAATATTATAACATCAGCGAATACAATCTTGACATAGAAAACCAGACACCACTGAGCATTTACGCTGATTGGGTTCTAGGTGCCGAGTAGAAGACTAAACCAGACTAAACCATCCCAGGCTGAAACCTTTTCCCATGTTTGGTATGAATGTGTTTCATGCCTCCACTGGGATTCAAGTGGTATAATTGATTCATGGAAAGATGTGTTTTCTAAACAAGGCATGATAGTACATCTTCAAAAGCATGACATCAGGCTCATATACTTGGATCACCCCATCCCATGAGGACTTTGATAAAAATCTTAACCCCATCACTAGCTATGCAACACAAAGCTGCAAATTCTTCACAGCCAATTCTCCATACCAACTTGATGTCCTTTTATGACTCATATAATGCAACTAAAGAACCCAACTACAGCTTCCTTGAATTCCTCCATAGTAACTATGCTAACAGTGTGAGGAAAAGGCCAGACTCAGCCCATACTTCACCTAGGAATGTGTTCCCACATGTGATGTAATCACCTCACATCTCTGTACCAGCATCTATCAAAGCACAGCATTCCACTGCAGCCAGTGCAAATATATGCACTGCACTTCCCACACCCCCCCACTACTATATAAGGTTAGTTGTTGAGAGAGTGAAGGAAAAATATGCACGAAAATATGTTATTGGGAAAATAAGACAAACTGAGACAAAGACTCATTGACATATAGGAGAGAGACAGACAGACACACAGAGAAGGGAACTGACTCTTGAGCCTCCTCTACGATCTTCACCAGCAGAGAGTGGCCATCACGGCTGATAAACTCCTGAGCAAACGTTACATCAGTAGACACGCAGGCCAGCTGTTTCAGCGAATCACAGCGCATGTCTGAGTCTGAGCTCTGGATGCCCTTGTAGAGGTCCTCGGCACAACAGCCCTACAACACACAAAACATAAAAACCCAGACAAAGGATAGATGAAGTAGATATACCAATAATGTAATACAATTGTAATAGGCCTACATAGCATGCAGACACACACACACACAGGGGATTATGTATGGAACAGAGCATGGTTGGTTTGTTAGGCTCTTGTTTGCAGACTCACCGGTGCCTTGGTCAGACGGAGAATGCAGCCATTCTTTATGTCCAGACGGTTCTAGAACACAAAGGCCACAGAGAAGACACAATGACAACAGTCATTCAGGCAATAAAGACCGACTTAGAAACGGCTTAGACTGATTACTGTTTTCAAACTGTACTAAGGGACATAATTATGAAGTGAGAGAGAATGTGAGAGAGAAAGAGAGAGAGTGAGAGAGAAAGAACGAGAGAGAGAGAGAGAGAGAGAAAGAGAGAGAGGAGTTGGTTTAGTTTCAAATGAGTAGCCCAGGAAATACACCCAAAAATAGACTTGCTTTCTAATTTGCTTGCTTTCTCGCAGCACATCAGTTTTCTCTCATTCACTCCTGTACGTTCTAATTCCAGCCTGTACATGCTCGTTCACGTGCGTAAAAAACGCTTTCCGTTTGAATTGGGCTTTGGTCTTCAGGCTAAACACACACACACACACAAACACACTCATACCCCTAATAGTGCCAACCAGCATCCAGCTCCTATTACCCATGCTTATCACACACCCAGTGAAATAACAATGAACACAGCCACAGCATGCCCCCTGGTCGAGGTGTGTGTTTGACCTCTCTAAAGGTCACCAGCTTAGTTTAGCTCCAACAGCTACCCCCACCCAGGGCACTGGCGTTGGTGACATTTCAGACATCACTGGCATGACAGTGACATCCTCTCCCATCAAGTTACAGTATAGAAGCTACACACTGGACAGCCAGAGAGCTGTTTGTTCACACACAGCTTCCATGCTCACAGAAAAGAAAGAGAATCAACTCACAGATTCAGTGATGTAGGTCTGAACACCGTCAGCATACTGGAGGGCGTAGTTATCAGGGCCTGGAAGATTCCACCTTAAACACAGTCATCATAGCCACTGTAACTACTGCAAGAGGACAAAGTAGTTGCTTAAACTCCACAAGGGCAGCTTGTGACCAAAACGAAAGCGCTTTTTAAACATGAACATTCACATAACATGAACACACCCACACTTACCCATCACAAACCTCCTTTATTACGGCAGAAAGGGGCTTTTTCTGTCAGGAGATAAGCATAGATGTGGTCAATGAGCAGCAGAAGGTAGGAACTGATTTAGATATCATGCTTTCATTTTGTAAACCATGGTGGAACTATAGTACACCAGTCCCATGACCCAAGCCTGTTGATCCTATATAAACTCAAAGCTTTTACTTCCTCTATGCTGTTGGCTAATGTATTTGAGGCAGTATGGAAATTCAGTGCATTGAATAAATAAGAGACAAACTACTCCAATGTCTACACTTCAATTGCCCTGTAATTTGTGGTATACATGGTGGTCAACCAATCAAACGTTTTGGTGTACTGTGGTAGACCTATCGCTGCCCTGTAATTTGTGATCTGTAAGGGGTAGTCCAATAGGATTTTGAGGGGCTTGCGGTAAGTGATTTTCTCCCATGAAATGTGTACAGAACCAGCCTGTTCACAAATCTCCTGGACATTACATCGTCTCTCAAAGTTTTAAGGATCACTCTAACTCCAAGAACATTCTGTGGTACTATTGAAGTACTAAACATCTTAATATCAAGTGTTAAGTATATATTTGAATGGATAAAACATACTGTAAGTGATCGCATAAACAACTCAATGTTTGAACGCTAAATGGAGGTTTTGAATGGATACGATAAATGGATACGTTTTTAACATCAATGAGGCAGTAGAGGGACACTTACAGATCCACTCGACGAGAAGCATCCTGGATATGTTCCTGGTCTGCATCGCCAAGGTGCTCACCGTGCAGCTAAAGGCCGATCTTAATTTGATAAATATTTTATTGCTAGTGCTGATTAACTGAAATTTCGGTTATTTTTCTGTTTTAAAACATCTAATTGACCGACGTTGGTTCAATTAGTTGAATTCCATAAAGAAAAAAAAATATATATTCTGCGAACTCGATGTGCAGTTTCTGTAGAGATAAATCAGATCAACCCTGAAATGTGAGATGTAGTAGGGAGTTGTAATTTCCAACAGGCCAATATTTTACATAGTTTAGCGCAGACGTGGTAATTAACTACAATGACCATAATCCATTGTGTGCCCGCTTAAACTTGTCCTGTCTGTGCGGAACAAGACACGGAGACAGAGGGATAGAAAGCAGTTGCTTCATGAGCCTGAAAATACACGCTCTAAGCAGTCATAAAAGTATGCCTTATTTAATTTGAAGAACTAATAAAATAGTGATTTTGTCAGACAGCATAGGCAGCAGCTCTATAGAGATAAGATGATGACTTGGAATTAAATAAAGTCATCAAATAAAACAAATATTTATTAAAGTAAAGCAATGTGAATTGTAAATAAATTATGGTTAATAAGTGATAAGCAGTAATGGGCAGTCACTACCATCATGGGACTTTTATTAATTGTTTTATTCAGTGTTGTTACACCATTCAATCCATGATAACAATGACGGAGAAATCTGATTATCTCGAGGGAAAATCAAGGCGGAACTACATTATTGTGGACAGAATTGTAAAATCTCCACATGAGACCTGGACGGAGTCTGAGGATAAAGTGAAGGAAATGATCTCTAAGAAATTTAAGATGGACCACAGGAAGATTGAGGTGGCGTGCGCCCACAGGATTGGAAAATCCTCCACCGGCCCAGGTGACAGGCCCAAGCCGATAGTGGTCAAGTTCCTGAGGTTCAAGGACAAGGTAGCTGTTCTGGAAAAAGCCAAGAACTTGAGAGGAATGTACATCTTCCTCAACAAGGACTATCCTGAAGCTGTGCGCCAGAAGAGAAAATAACTTTTCCCGGCCATGAAAGCTACCAGAGCGTGTGGGGACATTGCTTACATCCGCTATGACAGGCACATTGTCCACAATCCCTACCAAATGCCTGGAAGGGATGAGAGACCCAAATCTATGGGTTCATAGTTTCAACCCAACAGCAAACACACACACTTACACACATCAACTGATTAATGGACTGCTGAATGTTTTAGTTTTTTTTCTCTTCCTTTCTTTGTTCTTTTACATATTATGTCTATCTCTGAGAAGCTACCCAGGAAAGGACTGAAAATAGCCAATATTAATATATGTAGCCTTATAAATAAGGTTAATGAAATCAATAACTTGCTAACATCAGATAACATTAATATATTAGCCATTTCTGAGACTCACTTAGATCATTCCTTTGATGATACAGCAGTAGCAATACAAGGGTTAACATCGATAGAAGACACAGCAATGCATATGGGGTAGGTGTTTATATACAGTGGGGAGAACAAGTATTTGATACACTGCCGATTTTGCAGGTTTTCCTACTTACAAAGCATGTAGAGGTCTGTAATTTGTATCATAGGTACACTTCAACTGTGAGAGACGGAATCTTAAATAAAAATCCAGAAAATCACATTGAATGATTTTTAAGTAATTAATTTGCATTTTATTGCATGACATAAATATTTGATCACCTACCAACCAGTAAGAATTCCGGCTCTCACAGACCTGTTCGTTTTTCTTTAAGAAGCCCTCCTGTTCTCCACTCATTACCTGTATTAACTGCACCTGTTTGAACTCGTTACCTGTATAAAAAGACACCTGTCCACACACTCAATCAAACAGACTCCAACATCTCCACAATGACCAAGACCAGAGAGCTGTGTAAGGACATCAGGGATACAATTGTAGACCTGCACAAGGCTGGGATGGGCTACAGGACAATAGGCAAGCAGCTTGGTGAGAAGGTAACAACTGTTGGCGCAATTATTAGAAAATGGAAGAAGGTCAAGATGACGGTCAATCACCCTCGGTCTGGGGCTCCATGCAAGATCTCACCTGGTGGGGCATCAATGATCATGAGGAAGGTGAGGGATCAGCCCAGAACTACATGGCAGGACCTGGTCAATCACCTGAAAAGAGCTGGGACCACAGTCTCAAAGAAAACCATTAGTAACACACTATGCCGTCATGGATTAAAATCCTGCAGCACACGCAAGGTCCCCCTGCTCAAGCCAGCACATGTCCAGGCCCGTCTGAAGTTTGCCAATGATCATCTGAATGATCCAGAGGAGGAATGGGAGAAGGTCATGTGGTCTGATGAGACAAAAATAGAGCTTTTTGGTCTAAACTCCACTCGCCATGTTTGGAGGAAGAAGAAGGATGAGTACAACCCCAAGAACACCATCCCAACTGTGAAGCATGGAGGTGGAAACATCATTCTTTGGGGATGCTTTTCTGCAAAGGGGACAGGACGACTGCACCGTATTGAGGGGAGGATGGATGGGGCCATGTATCGCGAGATCTTGGCCAAGAACCTCCTTCCCTCAGTAAGAGCATTGAAGATGGGTCGTGGCTGGGTCTTCCAGCATGACAATGACCCGAAACACACAGCCAGGGCAACTAAGGAGTGGCTCCGTAAGAAGCATCTCAAGGTCCTGGAGTGGCCTAGCTAGTCTCCAGACCTGAACCCAATAGAAAATCTTTGGAGGGAGCTGAAAGTCCGTATTGCCCAGCGACAGCCCCGAAACCTGAAGGATCTGGAGAAGGTCTGTATGGAGGAGTGGGCCAAAATCCCTGCTACAGTGTGTGCAAACCTGGTCAAGACCTACAGGAAACGTATGATCTCTGTAATTGCAAACAAAGGTTTCTGTACCAAATATTAAGTTCTGCTTTTCTGATGTATCAAATACTTATGTCATGCAATAAAATGCAAATTCATTACTTAAAAATCATACAATGTGATTTTCTGGATTTTTGTTTTAGATTCCATCTCTCACAGTTGAAGTGTACCTATGATAAAAATTCTACATGCTTTGTAAGTAGGAAAACCTGCAAAATCGGCAGTGTATCAAATACTTGTTCTCCCCACTGTATATACAGTGCATTCGGAAAGTATTCAGAACCCTTGACTTTTCCTACAAATTGTTACGTTACAGCCTTATTTTAAATTGATTAAATTGTTTTTTTCCCCTCATCAATGCCCATAATGACTAAGCAAAAACAGTTTTTTTTGCAAATGTATTAAATATAAACAACTGGAATATCATATCTATACAAGTATTCAGACCCTTTACTCAGTACTTTGTTGAAGCACCTTTGGCAACGATTACAGCCTCGAGTCCTCTTGGGTATGACGCTACAAGCTTGGCACACTTGTATTTGGGGAGTTTCTCCCATTCTTCTCTGCAGATCCTCTCAAGCTCGGTCAGGTTGGAGGGGAGTGTCACTGCACAGCTATTTTCAGGTCTCTCCAGAGGTGTTCGAAAGGGTTCTAGTCCGGGCTCTGGCTGGGCCTCTCAAGGACATTCAGAGACTTGTCCCGAAGCCACTCCTGCGTTGTCTTGGCTGTGTGCTTAAGGTTGTTGTCCTGTTGGAAGGTGAACCTTCGCCCCACTCTGACGTCCTGAGCCCTCTGGATCAAGGATCTCTCTGTACTTTGCTCCGTTTGTCTTTCCCTCGATCCTGACTAGTCTCCCAGTCACTGCAGCTGAAAAACATCCCCACAGCATGATGCTGCCACCACCATGCTTCACCGTAGGGATGGTGCCAGGTTTTCTCCAGACGTGACGCTTGGCATTCAGGCCAAAGAGTTCCATCTTGGGTTCATCAGACCAGATAATCTTGTTTCTCATGGTCTGAGAGTCCTTTAAGTGCCTTTTGGCAAACTCCAAGTGGGCTGTCATGTGCCTTTTACTGAGAGTGGCTTCTGTCCGGCCACTACCATAAAGGCCTGCAGACGGTTGTCCTTCTGGAAGGTTTTCCCATCTCCACAGAGGAACTCTGGAGCTCTGTCAGACTTACCATCGGGTTCTTGGTCACCTCCCTGACTAAGGCCCTTCTTCCCCGATTGCTCAGTTTGGCCGGGCGGCCAGATCTAGGAAGAGTCTTGGTGGTTCCAAACTTCTTCCATTTAAGAATGATGGAGGCCACTGTGTTCTTGGGAACCTTCAATGCTGCAGACATTTTTTGGTACCATTTCCCAGATCTGTGCCTCAACACAATCCTGTCTCGGAGCTCTACGGACAATTCCTTCAACCCTTAATGGCTTGGTTTTTGCTCTGACATGCACTGTCAACTGTGGGACCTTATATAGACAGGTGTGTGCCTTTCCAAATCATGTCCAATCAATTTAATGTACCACAGGTGGACTCCAATCAAGTTGTAGAAATATCTCAAGGATGATCAAGTGGAAAAAGGATGCACCTGACCACAATTTCGAGTCTCATAACAACGCTAATTGGAGTAAACTAATAAACAACAACACTTAGGCTTCTACTTCTAGCTTATACATACTAAACTCAGCAAAAAAAGAAATGTCCCTTTTTTAGGACCCTGTCTTTCAAAGATAATTCGTAATAATCCAAATAACTTCACAGATCTTCATTGTAAAGGGTCTAAACACTGTTTCGCATGCTTGTTCAATGAACCATAATTAATGAACATGCACCTGTGGAACGGTTGTTAAGACACTAACAGCTTACAGACGGTAGGCAATTAAGGTCACAGTTATGAAAACTTAGGACAGTAAAGAGGCCTTTCTACTTACTCTGAAAAACACCAAAAGAAAGATGCCCAGGGTCCCTGCTCATCTGCATGAACGTGCCTTAGGCATGCTGCAAGGAGGCATGAGGACTGCAGATGTGGCCAGGGCAATAAATTGCAATGTCCGTACTGTGAGATGCCTAAGACAGCGCTACAGGGAGACAGTACGGACAGCTGATCGTCCTCGCAGTGGCAGACCATGTGTAACAACACCTGCACTGGATCAGTATATCCGAACATCACACCTGCGGGACAGGTACAGGATGACAACAACAACTGCCCGAGTTACACCAGGAATGCACAATCCCTCCATCAGTGCTCTGACTGTCCACAATAGGCTGAGAGAGGCTGGACTGAGGGCTTGTAAGCCTGTTGTAAGGCAGGTCCTCACCAGACATCACCGGCAACAATGTCGCCTATGGGCACAAACCCACAGTCGCTGGACCAGACAGGACTGGCAAAAAGTGCTTTTCACTTACGAGTCGCGGTTTTGTCTCACCAGGGGTGATGGTCGGATTCGTGTTTATCGTCAAAGGAATGAGCGTTACATCGAGGCCTATACTCTGGAGCGGGATCGATTTGGAGGTGGAGGGTCCGTCATGGTCTGGGGCGGTGTCTCACAGCATCATTGGACTGAGCTTCTTGTCATTGCAGGCAATCTCAACGCTGTGCGTTACAGGGAAGACATCCTCCTCCCTCATGTGGTACTGATGATGATTTTTTAGATACTATTGGATAAACAAAGCTAAATCACAGACGTTACGAACATATAGTCAGGATTCTCTGTTGCTAGGCAAGAACTTGAATGGTTCCTTTCACTGGGCTTGGGCGTGTGTGTGAAGTGGGGATCTGACCTAGGGTCGAATTGCTCGCTCTTACCTAATCCATGGCTGTCCTACCTTGTCAGAGACTGAAACCAGACTGAATTGAACAGAGTCTAGATTAATCATGAGTAATTACAGCATGATGGGAGGGAAGAGAGGAGTGGGTTTGGGTATGTTTGAAAGATTAAGTGTGGACCTGTCATGTCCAACAATCAATCTTCAGGTCAAGCCAGGGAGAGCAGGTGTTGAACAGAGTTTAAACTGAACATGAGTGTTTTTGCATGATAAGGGCTGGATTGATTGTACTACTAAAAGTCCAATTTAGCAGCTATCATAGACTAAGGAAGTGGGAAGAGCGGTAGAGAGAGGGAAACTGAAGATAATGGTGGGGGAACCTAAGAGGGAGGTGCTTTAAGCTAAGATGTATGTGAATATGACTATATAAACGGAGAGCTGAGAGGTAGAGAGGAGGTGCTCTGCAGACCATCTCGGCTTCCGTTACTCTGTGTAATAAAGTCTATCTTGATTCTACAAAAACTCTGGAAGAACTTTGATTTTTAATAAGTATAGTGATAATTTTCCACATCAGCACCCTTCCTGCAGGCTCATCCTGACATGATCCTCCAGCATGCCAATGCCACCAGCCATACTGCTCGTTCTGTGCGTGATTTCCTGCAAGACAGGAATGTCAGTGTTCTGCCATGGCCAGCGAAGAGCCCAGATCTCAATCCCATTGAGCACGTCTGGGACCTGTTGGATCGGAGGGTGAGGGCTAGGGCCAATCCCCCCAGAAATGTCCGGGAACTTGCAGGTGTCTTGGTGGAAGAGTGGGGTAACATCTCACAGCAAGAACTGGCAAATCTGGTGCAGTCCATGAGTAGGAGATGCGCTGCAGTACTTAATGCAGCTGGTGGCCACACCAGATACTGACTGTTACTTTTGATTTTGATCCCCCCTTTGTTCAGGGACACATTATTCAATTTACGTTAGTCACATGTCTGTGGAACTTGTTCAGTTTATGTCTCAGTTGTTGAGTCTTGTTATGTTCATACAAATATTTACACATTAAGTTTGCTGAAAATAAATGCAGTTGACAATGAGAGGACATTTCTTTTTTTGCTGAGTTTATATATATTTTACGGACACAATCTATTTTACAATAGTTATCTTTTGTTTCTTTTTACTCCTATCCTTCCGCTACCCTCAACCCCTCCCATCTACAGTGGGGAAAAAAGTATTTAGTCAGCCACCAATTGTGCAAGTTCTCCCACTTAAAAAGTTGAGAGAGGCCTGTAATTTTCATCATAGGTACACGTCAACTATGACAGACAAAATGAGAAATGTAATCCAGAAAATCACATTGTAGGATTTTTATTGAATTTATTTGCAAATTATGGTGGAAAATAAGTATTTGGTCAATAACAAAAGTTTCTCAATACTTTGTTATATACCCTTTGTTGGCAATGACACAGGTCAAACGTTTTCTGTAAGTCTTCACAAGGTTTTCACACACTGTTGCTGGTATTTTGGCCCATTCCTCCATGCAGATCTCCTCTAGAGCAGTGATGTTTTGGGGCTGTCGCTGGGCAACACGGACTTTCAACTCCCTCCAAAGATTTTCTATGGGGTTGAGATCTGGAGACTGGCTAGGCCACTCCAGGACCTTGAAATGCTTCTTACGAAGCCACTCCTTCGTTGCCCGGGCGGTGTGTTTGGGATCATTGTCATGCTGAAAGACCCAGCCACGTTTCATCTTCAATGCCCTTGCTGATGGAAGGAGGTTTTCACTCAAAATCTCACGATACATGGCCCCATTCATTCTTTCCTTTACACGGATCAGTCGTCCTGGTCCCTTTGCAGAAAAACAGCCCCAAAGCATGATGTTTCCACCCCCATGCTTCACAGTAGGTATGGTGTTCTTTGGATGCAACTCAGCATTCTTTGTCCTCCAAACACGACGAGTTGAGTTTTTACCAAAAAGTTATATTTTAGTTTCATCTGACCAGATGACATTCTCCCAATCCTCTTCTGGATCATCCAAATGCACTCTAGCAAACTTCAGACGGGCCTGGACATGTACTGGCTTAAGCAGGGGGACACGTCTGGCACTGCAGGATTTGAGTCCCTGGCGGCGTAGTGTGTTACTGATGGTAGGCTTTGTTACTTTGGTCCCAGCTCTCTGCAGGTCATTCACTAGGTCCCCCCGTGTGGTTCTGGGATTTTTGCTCACCGTTCTTGTGATCATTTTGACCCCACGGGGTGAGATCTTGCGTGGAGCCCCAGATCGAGGGAGATTATCAGTGGTCTTGTATGTCTTCCATTTCCTAATAATTGCTCCCACAGTTGATTTCTTCAAACCAAGCTGCTTACCTATTGCAGATTCAGTCTTCCCAGCCTGGTGCAGGTCTACAATTTTGTTTCTGGTGTCCTTTGACAGCTCTTTGGTCTTGGCCATAGTGGAGTTTGGAGTGTGACTGTTTGAGGTTGTGGACAGGTGTCTTTTATACTGATAACAAGTTCAAACAGGTGCCATTAATACAGGTAACGAGTGGAGGACAGAGGAGCCTCTTAAAGAAGAAGTTACAGGTCTGTGAGAGCCAGAAATCTTGCTTGTTTGTAGGTGACCAAATACTTATTTTCCACCATAATTTGCAAATAAATTCATAAAAAATCCTACAATGTGAACAAATGATTCTGTCGCTTCGCAGCAACATCTGCAGAGCATGTGCCATGGAATCGGTACATCGAAAATCTCTTCCCAACTATTTTGCAATCTATATGGCACAGCTGTCCATTTTTCAGTCCTTAAATGAAACTCGTATACTTTTTCATTTATCACAATTTTCTTTAACCAATTTTGGTCTTTAATGCAGGGCCGACAGACAAGTTCCTTACTTTTTCCCCCTTCCACTTGTCTCTTTCATTTTTGCAATTTGTTGTAATTTTGGGTAGAGCAGACATTTCCATATATTTTTGTTAGCTGCATGTGTGACATAACTCCACCAGTCCTATTTATGATATCATTTACAAAGATTATAATGTTTTTATATCAATTAGTATATTTGAGTTTAACCACAATATTTGTTGTATTATTTGTTCTGTCTTTTCTGGTGGATTAAACTGAAATTGCAACTAACTTTCTATGGCTTGTTTTAAAAAGCGATATTTGGGAGATGATTTCTTTTTCAAATCACCAAATGTGAGAGGTTGAAATCTGAATAAAGGGAAAAAGGCCATTCTTGAACATGGGGTGAGACATTCTTACTAATCTGCTAGAGAACCAGTTCGGATTTAAGTATAACTTTTGTATGACTGACGCCTTTAGTGAGCGGTCTAATGCTTTAATTATTTCTGCTCTCCGAATTCATATTCATTTTATAAATAGGCCCGTTTAATTTTGTCTGGCTTGCCGTTCCAAATAAAATGGAATATTTTTTGCTCATATAATTTAAAAAACAGGTGTAGGCAAGACCATAAGCAAATAGGTCAACTGGGATATGACTAAAGAATTAATCAGGGTGATTTTTCCACAAGTAGGCAGGTATTTTCATTTCCATGGTAGCAAGATTTGATCTATTTTTGCTAACTTTCCATTAAAATGTATTGTGGTGAGATAATTTCTTTATTTCGGGATATGTATACCGAGTATGTCCACATCACCGTCAGACCATTTTATTGGTAAACTACACGGTAATGTAAAAGTTTTATTTTTTAGTGATCCAATACGTAATATAGTACACTTATCATAATTTGGTTGTAATCCAGAGAGGTTAGAAAATGTATCTAGATCCTCTATGAGGCTGTGGGGGGGATCCACATTGTGGATTTAAAAGAAAACATGAATCATCAGCGTACAATGATTTAGTGTTGTTTACACTGTTGCAAATTGTCAGAAAAATAATATTTATAATAATAACCATCCTTTGTTGATCTCCTTATCGTTATTATTATTATTATTATTATTATTATTATTATTATTATGATGGTCATCATTATAATAATAAGTAATGTTATTATCATTAGTAGGCTTAGTATAGCAGTCTCGTATAACCACCATCGAGCTGTAGGCCTAAGAGCGCATCCTGTTTAGTCTTATTACCATAACTTACTTAGGCCTATTTCAATACTTATATAGGCTACTGTATCAATCAATCATTCATTCGTTCATGTCATCACACACCATACAGGGCATTCATGATTTGAAATGCAATCAAGCATTTTAGTTTTTAAATAAAAGAACAAAGCGAATCTTGAATAATTAGAGTAAACAATAAATAAAGCGTTCGGAAATCACGAATTAATGTGACCGTTTTTAGTCTTTGCTGTAAAAAGGCTTTACAAAAAAACAAAAACTTTACAACAGACTCTCTGGTATGCCTATAATGTTTTTAGAGTTGTTTACATTGTTTAAATGGTCAGAAATGTTTTCTTGTAATCTAACAGCACTTGTTTTGCACACATAATATGCACGCAGCATTTGCTCTTTACCTTATTTTTCTTGATCTCCAGTATTTTCCACAACTAGTCAAATTTATTCCACACATCTGACTTCCCCTTTACCTCTTGAGCAACCAGTAAACGTTCCCCCGTTTCGAGTTGATTTGTCACGTCCTCTGCATCCATTTTGCTGTCACGTGTTATGGTGTTCGGAGTTTGTTATAACCAATTTATTGATGTGATTATGATATTCTATAAGTCAGGCCTGATTGGTCATGTGCATGCGATGCATACATGTGTCACGTAAAGAAGGCAAGGGTTGAGGGAATAGGGAATGTTTTTCCTAAACAAATTAGGGATTTCAGTAACAGAACTTTTCAGTCAGAAATGGCTGTAATTATGTTGCAACTTCAGCAACACAGACAGCACGATAAACACTGTTGATGCTCTGTGGTGGTCGCTGCAGCAGGGAGGAGCGAAAGACAATGGGTGCTATTTGTGTGTCTTAATTATTTCATTAAACAGTGCGCTTAAAGCACCAGACAAGCTCAGTGCATATAGTTGATTTTATTAAAATACAATAGGATGTGTCTATATATTGAGAAATACACGTTTTACCCCACCAGACATGCCACCAGGGGTCTTTTCATAGTCCCCAAATCCAGAACAAATTCTAGAAAGCATACAGTATTTATATAGAGCCATTATTGCATGGAACTCCCTTCCATCTCATATTGCTCAAATGAACAGCAAAGCTGGCTTAAAAAATAGATAAAGCAACACCTCACGGCACTACGTCGCTCCCCTATTCTACCTAGATATTTTGTGTGTATGTATTTAGGCTATGTGTGCCGTTTTTAAATGCATGTAGTTCTGTCCTTGAGCTGTTCTTGTCTATTAATGTTCTGTATTATGGTCATGTTTCATGTTTGTGTGGACCTCAGCAAGAGTAACTGCTGCTTTCGCAACAGCTAATGGGGATCCTAATAAAAAAAACGAATAATGCATAGTGCATTTAATGTAAAAATAATAATCGAAAACAGCACTAATCGCTCAGCACTATTTATTGCTGTGAATTGCAAACTTGTAGTGTATTTTAAGTTTTAAAAAGACTTCTAAAATTTCAGACTTGATTTGTTCTAACGAAAAATGTATCAACTCATACAAAAATGTACATGAATTATTATCCACATAATAATTAACATTTCCTGTTGCTGCAGGATTATTTTCCTGCTGTAGCAAACTGGCTCAAATTAACATTCTACATTCGTAAATACTTTGTGCCAAAACATCAATTTTCTCTTTACAGAGAGTGTAATGAACTTACCAGAACTCTGACAACATCCTGCATGACATCAACTTCACAGGCACCCGTATCTAGCTAACACCTTTTACTCAACTAAGGCCTTGGTCTATTAACAGTTTGACATCATAAACACCCAGCACATTAACACCCTACTTTACTATAATAACTTCTCTATTGACAAGTGTGGCATTTTTCTATAGCAGCAGCTGCTTCACACCTCTGAACACACTGGTGCCCGCACATCTACAGTGGATATAAAAAGTCTACACACCCCTGTTAAAATGCCAGGTTTTTGTGATGTAAAAGAATGAGACAAAGATCAATCATGTCAGAACTTTTTCCACTGTTAATGTGACCTATAATGTGAACAATTCAATTGAAAAACAAACTGAAATCTTTGAGAGGGAAAAATGAAAAATAAAAACCTTTCAATAAACTGGTTGCATTAGTGTGCACACCCTCTTATAACTGGGGATGTGGCTGTGTTCAGAATTAACCAATCACATTCAAACTCGTGTTAAATAGAAGTCATTACACACCTGCCATCATTTAAAGTGACTCTGATTAATCATAAATAAAGTTCAGCTGTTCTAGTAGGATTTTCCTGACATTTTCTTAGTTGCATCTCAGAGCATTTTCTTAGTTGCATGGTCCGCAGAGCGCTTCCAAAGCATCAGAGGGATCTCATTGATAAAAGATATCAGTCAGGAGAAGGGTACAAAAGAATTTCCAAAGCATTACATATATCATGGAACACAGTGAAGACAGTCATCATCAAGTGGAGAAAATATGGCACAACAGAGACATTACCAAGAACTGGACGTCCCTCCAACATTTATGAAAAGACGAGAAGAAAACTGGTCAGGGAGGCTTCCAAGAGGCCTACAGCAACATTAAAGGAACTGCAGGAATTTCTGGCAAGTACTGGCTGTGTGCTACATGTGACAACAATCTCCCGTATTCTTCATATGAATGGGCTATGGGGTAGGGTGGCAAGACAGAAGCCTTTTCTTACAAAGAAAAACATCCAACCCCGGCTGAAGTTTGCAAAAACAAACATCAAGTCCCCCAAAAGCATGTGGGAAAATGTGTTATGGTCTGATGAAACCAAGGTTGAACTTTTTGGCCATAATTCCCAAAGGTATGTTTGGCGCAAAAACAACAGTGCACATCACTCAAAGAACACCATACCCACAGTGAAGCATTTTTCTTCAGCTGGAACCGGGGCCTTAGTCAGGGTGGAGGGAATTATGAACAGTTCCAAATACCAGGCAATTTTGGCACAAAACCTTCAGGCGTCCGTTAGAAAGCTGAAGATGAAGTTCACCTTTCAGCACGACAACGACCCAAAGCACACATCCAAATCCATAAAAGCATGGCTTCACCAGAAGAAGATTAATGTTTTGGAATGGCCCAGCCAGAGCCCAGACCTGAATCCAATTGAACATCTCTGGGGTGATCTGAAGAGGGTTGTGCACAGGAGATGTCCTCGCAATCTGACAGATTTGGAGCGCTTTTGCAAAGAAGAGTGGGCAAATATTGCCACGTCAAGATGTGCCATGCTAATAGACTCCTACCCAAAAAGACTGAGTGCTGTAATAAAATCAAAAGGTGCTTCAACAAAGTATTAGTTTAAGGGTGTGCACACTTATGCAACCAGGTTATTGTGAGTTTTTTATTTTTTATTTTTCCCCCTCAAAGATTTGTTTTTCAATTGAATTGTTCACGTTATAGGTCACATTAAAGATGGAAAAAGTTCTGACATTATTTATCTTTGTCTCATTCTTTTACATCACAAAAACCTGGCATTTTAACAGGCGTGTGTAGACTTTTTATATCCACTGTACGCTCAGTCTTGCTACATATACCACAGCTCTAATACAACCCACAGGCTGCAGTGCTGATTCCTGTTGTAACTTTCCACTCAGGCATTGATAGTTCAGTAGGTTTTTTAAACTCTCTGACTCAGGCTCCTCTCCTGTGTGCTAATGCTTACCTGGTCCAGTTGAATGAGCTGAGGGTATGCCCCTGGCATCTGGATGGCAATCTTCACAATATCTTTCTGTTGCGGCATCTTGAAGTGTGTGTATGGGTGTCGTCCTAAGACTCTGAGACATAAGGTCAACTGAGATTAAATATTACTATCAAATAATTCACACAGTAAATTAGAGTGTTTCTGACCTGACCAGATCAGCCTTGCCCTCGAGTCATTAGAGCTTTCATTTTCTAAATGAATTCGCTGAACTTCTATCTTCCTCTTTTACGAGTACTATGTCTATATTTTCTTTAGGTTGTACAGAGAACATGGCCCTTTCTGTGTTTAGGACTACACACAGTTGAAGGCCAGACAGACAGACATGCATACACAACCCCGATGGCACACATAGACATCCAGAGGAGTCCCAGAGAAGAGGAGACAGTCAAGCTCTCTTCATGCTCTCTCTAGCGCATATGGAAACACTAAAGTTTGTTAAACAATTTTGCACATGCTTCACTTGATGAAAAGGAAAATATGTGTGTGTGTGTGTATGTCTCCCATTTGCAGGCACTAGAAATAACCTACAAAAAAAGATGGTGCTGGTGTTTAAGTTCCATTTCTGTCAAAACAGAGACACGTTCTCTTTCACCTGACAAACTGATCTTCACCGTAGCTACATATAAAGGGCACCGAGGTCCAGACCTTCGTATTTTTTTCAAATATTATTTTATTTACTTATTTTGCATTTTTTGTAGGAACTTAGTTTGGGTCTCAACTTACTGTTGAGAGTTAGAACAGTAGCATACCCAGGGTGCAATTTCAAAACGTGTCTGTGCATCAGCAGTTTTCCTCGTTATATGTCACTAACAGTCACTCAATTATGAATTACGTGTTTTGGCTTCAATGGAAACTAACCTGAAACTTTTCTCACTCACTTCATATACTAATACTCTTGAAGCCTTGTGAGAGACAATGCTCTCCCAACCAAAAACATTACTATACAGTAGCCTAGTTGCCTTTCCATACAAGGATAGGGTGTGGTGTTGGTAGTGTACGCTACATGACAGGCTGGCAGGGAGAGAGGTGTTTGGGTTTCCCAGGCTCGCTCTCCTGCCTGTCCCAGCATGCATTGGGTTTGAGACTATGTGGCTGTAACAAACATTTCGCACCCGCTATAACGCCTGCTAAAGTTGCTCAACATGTGTACGCGACCAATAAACTGCTGCTACTACTACAAGAGGGAGAGGAGAGAGAGACAGAGAGAGCGAATGTGTTGTATGAGTCAGTAGCTAGGTTGTGCACACTGATTTGTGTGAGATGTGGCAGACAATCAATGTCACAGATAATTGACTGACACTAGCTAGGTTTCCATCCAATTGGCGACAGATTTTCATGCGGATATTCTAAAATCTGCATTTTCCCACAAGAGATGTGTTTTCATCAAATTGACTTGTTGAGGATAAAAGGCTGTGCGTGATGACGTAGTGCACATAAAAATACCCTTTGCGGTAAAATTCCCATTTCCCGAATAAAGAATACAAGTTGAATGGGTTTCCATCTCATTTTCAACTCTACTGATGGTTTTCTCACAAAATAATGTTGCGTTATATAGATCGCGTTCCCAGTTAGGAAATGGGAATGGCACGTGCGTTCTAGTCTAGCCAACAGCTAGATACAGTGTGGTTAGGCCTATAGCCTACATGAGATTATTATGGAGATTTGTTAAAAGGGAGCCAAGCATCAATGATCATGTCACCAGAATAAGACTCCCGATATTTATTAGAAACGAGCATCAAGCTCATCTTGCACTTTCACCACCCTGTGAAGTTCATCATAACTTATTTTATTTGTAGCCTAATAAACTGCATTCTTTCCCAACGAGTAGTGGGAAGACCACACAACATGTAATCTCCTGATTCCTAGTTTACATGACCAACCTGTTCTCAGAGCATTTTGTATTATTCTGTGTGTAAATTTGAGACACTCCTTTTAGCATGATATGTTACATATGGTATGTATTAATTTGTGGATGTTCATCACCCATTTTGTATGATATGTGACGAATAACAATTTGTTTTATATATGTTACGAATTTGCAAATGCACAATATGTTACAAAATTGCAAAATGTATGATATGTTACGAATTCTAGCTAGGTGGCTAACGTTAGCTAGCTGGCTAGGCTAGGGGTTAGGGTTAAGTTTATGAGTTAAATTAAAGGCTTAAGGTTAGGGTTAGGGGAAGGGTTAGATAAAAGGGTTAGGGTTAGGGGAATAATTAGCTAAAATGCTAAAGTTGTCCGTGATGAGATTCGAACTTGCAACCTTTGAGTGTCCCGGATTTACATTTACTATGTTACGTCTAGTCTATGAGACCAGGCTGCAACAATGGGAACATCAATAATTGTCATAAAAGTGTTTCCACCGTAATTTCTCGCATAATACTTTTTTACAGACACAAAAAGATCCCACCTTGTCTAGCGTATTTTGTTTTGTCGACATTTGGAAAGTTTACCGACAAACGTTCTGTTTCCATCAGGCCTGTCATTAAATGTTTTATCCGACATGTACTTTACTCACCTAAAAAGGTTGGATGGAAACCTGGTTTGTGTCTCTGCATTTGTAAGCCCTGTACGTGAATGTTACACTAAATGGCCAAAAGTATGTGGACATGCCTTCAGGTTAATAAAATCGAGCACACAGCCATGCAATCTCCATAGACAAACATTGGCAGTAGAATGGCCCGTACTGAAGAGCTCAGTGACTTTCAACGTAGCACCGTCATAGGATGCCACCTTCCCAACAAGTCAGTTTGTCAAATGTCTGCCCTGCTAGAGCTGCCCCGGTCAACTGTAAGTGCTGTTATTGTGAAGTGGAGACGTCTAGGAGCAACAACGGCTCAGCCGCGAAGTGGTAGGCCACACAAGCTCACAGAACGGGACCGCCGAGTGCTGAAGCACGTAAAAATTGTCTGTCCTCGGTTGCAACACTCACTACCAAGTGGTCTGGGGCTGCTTTTCATGGTTCGAGCTAGGCCCCTTAGTTCCAGTGAAGGGAAATCTTAATGCTAGAGCATACAATGACATTCTAGACGATCTGTGCTTCCAACTTTGCAGCAACAGTTTGGGGAAGGCCCTTTCCTGTTTCAGCAAGACAATGCCCCCGTGCACAAAGCGAGGTCCACACAGAAATGGTTTGTCAAGATTGGTGTGGAAGAACTTGACATGCCTGCACAGAGCCCTGACCTCAACCCCATCGAACACCTTTGGGATGAATTAGAACGCAGACTGCGAGCCAGGCCTAATCACCCAACATCAGTGCCCAACCTCACTAATGCTCTTGTGGCTGAATGGAAGCAAGTCCCCGCAGCAATATTCCAACATCTAGTGGAAAGCCTTCCCAGAAGAGTGGAGGCTGTTGTAGCAGCAAAGGGGGGAACCAACTCCATATTAATGCCCATGATTTAGGAAGGTGATGTTCGACGAGCAAGTGTCCATATAGTTTTGGCCATGTCGTGTATTACTGCTGTTCACTGTAACAGTGTTAGTGATTATTATATTGATCCACATTATAATAGCGCCCATGACCATATAGGACTATGCATGAATGTGTACCTTCGTGTATCCCTTCTGTTAGCCTGCAGAACTAACTCGAATGTGTGTCATGCCCCTTGACCCTCTGCCTGTCCCATTAGGGGTGGGGAGGAGCGGGCCTTTAGCTGCTTGGAATTCCAACCCTGACAGACCTCCACCTACAACTGCCACCACACACACACTTTGAAGTCTGTTGTCATCTGCACCACCAGTTGAGAAGGGTTATTAGTGCCTGAGATTTCACATTCTGGGTGCTGGGCAAATGGCAGTTGTCGACACACTAGTGAACATTGATCCATGGCTCAAGAGCCAGTCCTTTCCTGGCGTGACTCGTTTAAAATATGTATGTTGAATCATTGAGTGTTACTTGTTACCCGACACTTTTACAAAGATGGAACGTTAACTCCTTTCTCTGCAGTAACTATTTCACAGCTGATGCTGGCATACACTGAAAATGATTTCAAAACTCCCACCAATGAATTAAACTATTCATAATTTAGATTAATCGATTTCCTAGGATCACTCATACAAGTAAGGGTGACACTCTATACTGATTAGTCAACCCTTTTCAACCCGTTTACTCTAGCTCGCTGTAGACACGGGTAATGCTGTACTGGGGCCCCGGAGCCATTCGTACCAGGTTTACGAAACAGATTTGTTCCTTCTCGTTCAACAAAGTTTAGCGAACAATCAAAAGAAAATTTCTCTATTTGAGTTGCACATTTATTTGGTTCCTACCTTTTTGAAAAGAGAAGTCAGTGTCCTCGCGAAAGCCCCGAGTTCGTAAATGGAAGCATTTGCAATCTCTCCCTAGAAAGGACGACAATAATCCGAGATAATTCTATTTTGAATTTGAACAATCTTGGAGAATGCTCCCCTAGGCGGAGAAATTTCTTACAGAATTTCAAAAAGTAATTGATCATTTAAAGTTCCGGGTTGAGTCGAGTCACACCCGCCCACCTGTAGGAAGCAGCGTGTACTGACCATAGATCGACCCGTCCCAATTTATCCAACATAGTGGGTTTACTGTAAACCGATGTGCATTTTCAAAGGAAAATTCTGTGAAAAGCCTATAGAGCGCTCAAAATGAGTACCGGCAGGATCAGAATATACTAAAATATTGTGCGATTATTTTCTCCACATTGAATATTTCCAAAATGCAATTAATGTTTTATTGGAATGATGTGAGATTCTTGTCCAGATTCAAAGATACTGTACATGCGATTTCAATTATATAGGCTACTAATCCCTACATTACATGCATCTGCTCTCTGATAAATGTTGTCTGTCAGATTATATTATCTTGGGTTTTATACTGAACAAAAAATATAAATGCAACATGTAAAGTGTTAGTCCCATGTTCCATGAGTTGAAATGAAAGAGCCCAGAAATATTCCATATGCACAAAAAGCTTATTTCACTAAAATGTTGCGCATAAATTTGGTTTACATCCCTGTTAGTGAGCATTTCTCCTTTGCCAAAATAATCCATCCACCTGACAGGTGTGGCATATCAAGAAGCTGATTAAACAGCATGATCATTACAAAGGTGCACCTTGTGCTGGGGACATTAAAATGTGCAGTTTTGTCCCACAACACAATGCCACAGATGTCTCAAGTTTTGAGGGAGCGTGCAATTGGCATGCTGACTGCAGGAACGTCCACCAGAGCTGTTGCCAGAGAATTTAATGTTCATTTCTCTACCATAAGCTGCCTCCAACATCGTTTAAGAGAATTTGGCAGTACATCCAACTGGTCTCACAACCGCAGACCACGTGTAACCACGCCAGTCCAGGACCTTCATATCCGGCTTCTTCACCTGCGGGATTGTCTGAGACCAGCCACCTGGACAGCTGATGAAACTGAGGAGTATCTCAGTCTGTAATAAAGCCCTTTTGTGGGGAAAAATAAATTCTGATTGGCTGGGCCTGGTTCCCCAGTGGGTGGGCCTCCCAGGCCCACCCATGGCTGCGACCCTGCCCAGTCATGTGCAATCCCTAGATTAGGGCCTAATGAATATATTTCAATTGACTGATTTCCTTATATGAACTTTAACTCAATAAAATCGTTGAAATTGTTGCAAGGTGCTTCTCTATTTTTGCTCAGTATAGATAGCCTACTACATAAAGCTGTGCAATAGCCAATGCGCATGTTTGGGGAATTTTTCACAATTCAATTCATGCAGTCATCATAGTTTTATTTAGGGTTCCTTATCCATATTCAGTTATAACATTACCTGCAATGTGGCCTTCTCTGCCAACAACAATAAGATAAGAGTAAAGGAAATGGACAGAATGTTTTATTTTGTTATTCCTTTCATATATAATGTAACCAACATTACAAATGCAATGACACTGTAGATCCTCTGAGCCTCTTAACACATCCAATGTTACATGTAAGCAGACTCTGCTTGAATTCCCTGGGCATTGATGGCTTCAGTGAACTGACAACACCACCCAAACGAGAGATGGTGCAATCCTAACAGGTTGGGGTGTTGTAAAGTGCAATGATGTGAGAGCAGTTTGATACAGATTATCGTTTTGTGAATATATTTTATACACCCAAATCGGTAATATATCTGACAGATACAAAATAAATGATATTCTATAATACAAAAGGAAACAATGTACTCTGGGAAGGAATGAAAACAAATGAACAGAATGAAATAAAAAACAAATATTCTCTCACACAAAGTCAACATTTGTATTTCCATAGTCATGGTGAAAGCATGTGGCGGGACCTTTACTATTGAACACGGATCAGAGTGATATATACAAAGACGCTAGACCAGCACCCATACTTTATAGGAACTAATGATTTTATCTGTTAAAAAAATACATGAAACAAACATTTCCTTTTACATACAGACTAAATAAAATCACATTTATATACATAATTGTAAGACAAACCAAGGAGTGCCACAGACAATGTGAGTGAAACGGGTAAGAAAGAAAACAATGACAAAACAAGGCAAAGGCACCAAGGTGAATGATAGACATGTTGCAGTTAGTTCAATGTGCATTACACCTAAAACTCTCTCTTATCATGTCTTCGTCTGGAACCCTGGTTCACTGTATTACACATGGAGTTCATTACACACTTAACGCCACAAATGCTGGTAATACAAAATATATATATTCTCTATATACACAGAACAACAGTGCGTATTTGATCAGCTGTGTGTGTGTACACATTCACGCGTACTGTACGAGTGTGTGCAGTTGCCTGGGTGTCTCTGAATCTGTTGACACTGTTGATGAGGATCAGAGTGCGATGATGACTGCTTTTGCCAGTTTGTAACTTACTTCAAAACATAGATGGATGGAGGGAATATAGTTAAATCACAGACCAGTATGAAAATAAGGCATTTCACCTGAGCGATCATCAGTTCAGAGAGGACAATATTTCTTTACCCCCCCCCTTTTCATCTAACCTAGAGCCACTACGCCCTGAAACATTTCCTGCCAATGTTTAGTGGAAAGATTTGGGAACGATTTCGGTAAGAGAAAGAAGAGGGTCAGGTCAGACTGACATCAAAACATTTCTTTTTACACAGAACAATCTTCTAATACACAGGGATCCAAAAATAGAATCACTCATTTGTCTTTTCCATATAAAATGGTAAAAATGGTTTGTTCTTAGATTTCCTTACATTAAACACTATTGGGAACTCAGCTCAGAGGTCAAAGGTTAAGGATAGGAACATCAAAGAGGTCACAAAGGCCTTCGGTTTCGTCAAGGTTATAGATGTAGTCATGGTCACCCGGAGGGGGAGACAAACGGAGGAGTGGAGAGAACACTGGGAAAGAAAGAGGTACAAAGAGATAAAAAATACACTCCTCTCTTAACTTGTGATATGTTCAGTATATCTTTACTGATCCACAAATCCAAATCAGCAGACCTGTATGCATGTCAACTTACCCTCAGAAGAAATCAACTCCTCCAACAGGTCTGCACTCATGATCTCTACCCCGAGAGACAGTGTGAGGGAGAGATATGGGGAATGAGGATGAGGGGTTAGAATTAAGGTGCAAAACACTTATTCTGGTATCTATTACATTTTAGTCATTTAGCAGACGCTCTTATCCAGAGCGACTTACAGTTAGTGAGTGCATACATTTTTCATACATCTATAATCTCAAGTAATTGCCTATACATTGATAACATTTGCCATAGCAAAATAACTCCAATAGGTGATCTTTACCTTTAGTTGGGTCAAACATATCAGAAAGTTCTTTGGGGAAATCCAGCACTACAAACAGAAGACAGAAAACATTATAGTCACTCACTCAATAACATGAGTGCACACGCCCTAAATAAACCAACTGATGTATATTTTGTAGTTCTGTGGTATCCCCCTTGTATGATTTTGTAGCAGGATAGAGAAGCATTATGCTCTTAGGGAAACAGCAGGTGACACTTACGTTCTGAGGGGTCAGTCTTGATTGGTTCGAAGACTGCTGAAGATGAGGAAGAGAAGACATCCAATGAGGCAGAGGACTGGAGAGGCTGGGTGTCCAACAGGGGTGTCGGTTGGGCAGTTGTGTTTGTAGTGGGTGTGGAAACAGTCAGTGTGCTGGTGTTTTTGCTGGACACTGTAAAAGTAGGACAATGATATGAGAAATACATTTTGCTGCCATTCCAATGCTCAGATAAAGACACCATACAGTAAGTAGTCTGCCCTTTTTCAGACCAAATCGTACCTGCGGTGGTGACTGCCTGGTTGGTAGTAGCTGTGCAGGCAGGTGAGAGTGTGGCAGAACTGGGGTTGGAGGAGGGGGTCAGAGGCTGGTTGGGCTGGGAGGGGGCAGCAGGTGCTGGTTTTGGGTTAGCAGCAGAAGCAGGCACTGGCAGGCTCTGGAGCATGTCCTCTGGTGGGGGGACGGGCAGTACCACTGGAGACGGGCTGGACGGGTCCTTGTTTACTAGAAGAACCTCAATGGGTCCTGCTGAGCTCTTGAGACGGATCTGATACTTCCTCTGTCCATTCAGTACCTGCCAACAGTCACTCAGAGTCAGACACATGGTAGTGGCACAGGGAACTCCAACTCAGATTCTGTAGCACTGCTGTGTGTGTAGCAGGCCTTTGTTTCACCCCAGTACTGAAACTTGATTTATATAATCGTTGTCCAGACTGCATTTAGTTGATTGCTTTTAAAAAGTATATTAGTGCTAGGCTGGAACAGAAGCCTGCACAACCAGTAGCTCGCCAAAATCCAAGTTGGAGATCCATGGTCTGAGGACAGTGAGACAATGGGGAGAATCGTTTTTATAAACAGACCAAAATCCCACTAATTTATCATGCCTGCTTCTTTTCAACTGCTTTTGGTATATCTGAAAGGAGTAGGGGGTTAAAAAAAATATGGCAAAAGAAAAGCCACCTAAACAGTGCCTAAAATTAATACCGCAAAATTCTGGTAAGATTTTGGCATTGGCGGGTATGTCTATTTCACCAGCCATGTTGGTGGGTGGTCACAGAGCATTTGGGAACAGTTTTCTTTCCATCCAAAGCCCACATGTAGAAGTTGGTTGAATTGACAAGAAAGGCTACTGAAGTGTGACTTTGTCCTTATGTTTCTTGGCCAGTTACATCGTTTTGTTCACACACTAGGTTGTTTTTCCAATGTTTGAGTTTGCTGCAACTGTCTGCTGCTAGGGAAGAGACCTCGCAGTCTGAATTTTTTTCCCTTCACAGACAAGCAAGCGCCCAGTTAACAGCCCGTCCCTTAAAGGGGCAGCTGAACATTTTTGTCTCACCTAATGACTAAAATATTAAGAGAATATTGTGCTTGATTAAGCATGGATCCCTCCAAAAACCTATCATTAACCCTATCAGTCCCGAGACTAGGCTTGGACGGTATACCACATACCCGGCTATTTGTGAAAAGCCACAGGATGGTTTTTCAAAACAATTTATTTTATGTTTTGTTTTTATATTTGTAGTTACTTTTTAAGTTATTACCTGCAGTCAACTTGTGCAATACCTTAGGAGATAAAGCAGATTGCTTCCTTCATTTCACCCGTCACATTATTTTAAATGATTAAGCTTACCGTAGTTCCCCAGAACAGTTGAGCCAGTCACGTGTTTGTTTGTAAATAGCACAATGGGAGAAAGCAAACTGTTGACTCCGTAGTGTTCTATATCTATTGGCGAGTCTTTGTTGTGCGCCGCACATGAGGTGATGAAGTTACACTTATATGCAATTCACTACTAAATGTTTGCCATCAGATATCTTAATGGCTTTCTGCCAGCAAAGCGCTCTGGGTGAGTTCTGTACAGCTGCCATTTTCCCCCCTCCTCCATTCTTCTCCCATCTGCTCCTTGTACACATGCTGCTCTTCCTTCAGAAAAGCATGCTACACAACTTTTCATTTGCAGAATTTTCTCGTTCACTTTCGCTTGTAAATGTCCACACTCACCGAAAATAACATTTGGTAGCTACTAGCTATGATTGTATAACTTTATGAGCTGGATTTGCCTCTCTTTGCAATTAGTTTGTTTGTTTTTGCTCGTTCGCTAACAGCGTCTATGTGATTTTGCTATTAGTTTGTGCTAATTTAATTAGCATTCTGGTAATAGAGGCCCAATGGGATTTTCTTGTGTTTTTCAGCACACCCCTTGTGTGCTATGACGGTATGACTATGAAAATCTGGATACCGCCTTAACCTACCCAGACTTTCATTTATCTGCATGTCCAGCCCTTATATTTAGCCTCACAATGAAGTTGTTTACCATTTTATTCTCAGGGCAACAAGGGCTACAAGTAGAACACACAACAATTGGACATAAACTATTGCATTCATGAGTTTAATTGACAAATGTCAATTAAAAACATAAGGTCTGCCAAAGCAAAATCCTGATAAAAATGAATTTATATGAATGCTGTAAGTACAGAAATTTGCTCACTGGGAAATGAATATCCAACTAGTCAGTGACAACTGTGTGGAGTTGAGTTTGTGACAGCAACTATGTGAGCTTATTACAGTATTATAGACAAATTAGACACATTTCCTACATCTATGCAGAAGAACCTTCTAATGACTCGTGTGGTTTGTGAGCGTCATAGAGCAAAACGTGCGCGTTCATGAGTAACTCAGCTTTTCATATGTAGCTTTTAATAGTTTGTAGCTCAAACCATTTGGACTCCGTTTTCTCACAAACACCGCTCTAGCTCAGCCCCCGTTAAATGACACAGACTAATGGTTGGTATCTACAGATGCAAAAGAAATAGACCAATCCAATGGTACAACCCAACTCAAACACACAACTTCTAAGGGGTTAATCCAAAACGACCCGGCGTTACAGTGGGACCTATTTGGTTAAAACACTCACATACATATATACCACACGCAGGGCATTCGGAAAGTATTCCCTTTTTCCACATTTTGTTACGTTATAGCCTTATTCTAAAATGGATTAAATAAATGTTTTTTCTCATCAATCTACACACAATACCCTATAATGATAACGTGAAAAGAGGTTATTAGACATTTTTGCAAATGTATTAAAAATAAAAAAACCTGAGCTCAATTTCCAGTCTCATAGCAAAGGGTCTGAATCCTTATGTAAATAAGGTATTTCTGATTTGTATTTATTTAATCAATTTTAGAATAAGGCTGTAACGTATTTTTTTTTTTTTTAAGTAAAGGGGTCTGTATACTTTCCTAAGGCACTGTATACACACACACACACAAAAGTATGTGGACACCACTTCAAATTAGTGGATTCAGCTGTTTCAGCCACACCGTTGCTGACAGGTCTATAAAATCGAGCACACAGCAATGACATCTCCATAGACAGCCAAGCAATCTCTAGTAGAATGGCCTTACTTTAGAGCTCAGTGACTTTTAATGTGGCACCGTCATAGGATGCCACCTTTCCAACAAGTCAGTTCGTCAAATTTCTGCCCTGCTAGAGCTGCCCCGGTTAACTGTAAGTGCTGTTATTGTGAAGTGGAAACATCTAGGAGCAACAACGACTCACCCGTGAAGTCGTAGGTCACGCAAGCTCACAGAATGGGACCGCCGAGTGATGAAGCGCGTAAAAATAGTCTGTCCTCGGTTGCAAAACTCACTATCGAGTTCCAAACTGCCTCTGGAAGCAACTTCAGAACAATAACTGTTCGTCGGGAGCTTCATGAAATGGGTTTCCATGGCCGAGCAGCCGCACACAAGCCTAAGATCACCATGCGCAATGCCAAGTGTCGGCTGGAGTGGTGTAAAGCTCGCCGCCATTGGACTCTGGAGCAGAATCACGCTTCACCATCTGGCATTCCGACGGACGAATCTGGGTTTGTCGGATGCCAGGAAAACGCTACCTGCACGAATGCATAGTGCCAACTGTAAAGTTTGGTGGAGGAAGAATAATGGTCTGGGGCTGTTTTTCATGGTTCAGGCTAGGCCCCTTAGTTCCAGTGAAGGGAAATCTTAACGCTACATCATACAATCACATTCTAGACAATTCTGTGCTTCCACCTTTGTGGCAACAGTTTGGGGAAGGCCCTTCCCTGTTTCAACATGACAATGTCCACGTGCACAAAGCGAGGTCCATACAGAAATGGTTTGTTGAGATCGGTGTGGAAGAACTTGGCTGGCCTGCACAGAGCCCTGACCTCAACCCCATCGAACACCTTTGGGAGGAATTGGAATGCAGACTGCTTGCCAGGACTAATCACGCGACCTCACTAATGCTCGTGGCTGAATGGAAGAAAGTCCTCGCAGCAAGGTTCTAACATCTAGCGGAAAGCCTTCACAGAAGAGTTTAGGCTGTTATATCAGCAAAGGGGGGGACCAACTCCATATTAATACCCATGATTTTGGAATGAGATGTTTGATGAACAGGTGTCCACATACATTTGGTCATGTAGTGTACTTTCATTTACATTTAAGTCATTTAGCAGACGCTCTTATCCAGAGCGATTTACAAATTGGCCTTCAATTGTGCTCCTAGATGTATTTGTGTGCTTCCACATTTCTAATTAGTAGCTATATCTATACTCAGTATAGATAGATAAGATAGATAGACAGGATATACACACAGTGTACAAAACATTAGGAACACTTTCCTAATATTGAGTTGCACCCCCTTTTGCCCTCAGAACAGCCTCAATTCATCGGGGCATGGACTACAAGGTGTCGAAAGCGTTCGACAGGGATGCTGGCCCATGTTGACTGGATGTCATTTGGGTGGTGGACCATTCAGATACATACTGTATCATATTTTTTAACACTTTCTCTCCTCTCCTTCACTCCTGACTGCATGTGCTACCATCGAAATAAAATAAATAGAATGGGTGTCCTCATTCAAGTCAACGATGGCATAATGGTTGGTCTGGCAGCCATTGCGAGTGTACCCATAGCAACATTTTCTTTCGTAGGATAGCCGGAGGGAAAGTCATTAATATTCATAAGTTACATTGGGTGATTGGTTGAGACTTCTTGGGTGTGGACGTCACACAGATGTGCTGCAGAGCCATCTGTAGCTTGCTCGCCGGCATGAACAGTAAGCACTGAATGACTTGGGAAACCTAGTTTCAGCTTAATTATTTGAGAAATAAATGAAAGCCTCAACAGCTAGCTACCAATCTATTTACGTTTCACTGTCCGATCTTTCATAAAACAAGTCCACTAATTGTTATCTTTACATTTCCACAAACTGTCTGTTGCTTGATAAAAAATAAATAAAATAGGTCATTCACAATTAAATGGCTAGTAGTGGCTACTGCCTGGCCAGTGAGCTAGCTAGATTTCAGTCATTTAGCTATTCTCCTAAATTCGGTAGACAGTGGTAGGGCTGGGTGATATATCAAATTAATTTGAATGTATGTTTTAGCGTGATATTCCAAATGCCTGTATCGCAAGAGTCAAGTAAATTGTTGATTTTTCTCGTCTTTATGAGCGTTTATGTCCACTTGTTCTCATGTCTTTTTGGTCTGTCCCCTTTTGCTCCTTCTGTGCTGTATGAACCTTCCCATTTGCACACAAACCAAGCCCCTCCCTTGCCACTCACAACAACAAAGATGAGAGAGAACTTCTGACAACCGGTTTCAAGTCGCTATTTGCATTTGAGGTTTGGTCCAACAGAATCGGTCATATGCACACCGAAACACATTGAGACATTATTTTAGTGTAATAGAGCAGAAGTTAACCTTTCTTAAGATACATTTTTTATGTCTCATCTCCTCAAATTGCACGCAGACCAGACACTACTAAAACAGGCGTATCAATGAACATTGATTCTGGTAAATGAAATACTCTGTTGCATGCGGCATTGCGGTACCACTAGCAGCATTTTAGACAAAGACTGTTATACTAGCGGTCTAGTCTATGTTTTGTAAAATGTGTTCATGAGACCCGTGTTACATTTCTATAATGCCTGCTACAAGAAGTTAGTCATTATCAGTGAATGTGCATTATGCATGGTTCGGGTTACATTTTCATAGACAGACTTGAAAGCCTTATCAGTAATTTTTTGCAAAAAAGCAATAAATGCTAAGTTTAACACAGGTTAAACTATTTTAATAAAATAATTAAATTATTAGTGGGTCTTATTGTTGTGGAAGGCTTATATTTAGCCTAGGTATAATTTTATAAGCCCTGAATTCATTAGATTATTGCTGTTTGAAATGCAGTGTATTTGGCCTTTAATTGTACAACAAAGCTTATTTAGAGAAAACATTTTAGAAAAACAATTGAGATATATATCGTGAATCGGCCATAACTTTGGAAAAATCTAGATTTTTAGGTCATATCATAGAGCACTAGTCAGTGGATAAACTAACTACACAAAACCAAAATTGAAGAATTTCAAAGATTTTACTGAGTTACAGTTCAAATAAGGAAATCAAATCAATTTTCATTTGTCACATACACGTGTTTAGCAGATGTTATTGCGGGTGTAGCGAAATGCTTGTGCTTCTAGCTCCGACAGTGCAGTAATATCTAACAAGTAATATCTAATAATTTCACAACATATACCCAATACACACAAATCTAGTAAGGAATGGAATTTGAGAATATATACATATATAGGCAAGCAATGACAGAGCGGCATGGACTAAGATACAGTAGAATATTATAGAATACAGTATATACATATGAGATGAGTAGTGCAAGATATGTAAACATTATTAAAGTGACTAGTGTTCAATTTCTTAAAGTGGCCAGTGATTTCAATAGGCAGCAGCAGCCTCTAATGTGCTAGTGATGGCTATTTAACAGTCTGATGGCCTTGAGATAGAAGCTGTTTTTCATTCTCTCGGTCCCAGCTTTGATGCACCTGTACTGACCTCGCCTTCTGGATGATAGCGGGGTGAACAGGCAGTGTCTCGGGTGGTTGATGTCCTTGATGATCTTTTTGGCCATCTTGTGACATCGGGTGCTGTAGGTGTCTTGGAGGACGGGTAGTTTGCCCCTGGTAATGCGTTCGGCAGACCGCACCACCCTCTGGAGAGCCCTGCGGTTGCGGCGGTGAAGTTGCCGTACCAGGCGGTGATACAGCCCAACAGGATGCTCTCAATTGTGCATCTGTAAAAGTTTGTGAGGGTTTTAGGTGCCAAGCCAAATTTCTTCAGCCTCCTGAGGTTGAAGAGGCTCTGTTGCGCCTTCTTCACCACACTGTCTGCGTGGACCATTTCAGTTTGTCAGTGATGTGTACGTCAATTGAAATAAATAAATAAATTAGGCCCTAATCTATGGATTTCTCATGACTGAGAATGCAGATGCATCTTTTGGTCACAGATACCTTTAAAAAAAGGTAGGGGCGTGGATCAGAAAACCTGTCAGTATCTGGTGTGACCACCATTTGCCTCATGCAGCTCGACACATCTCCTTTGCATAGAGTTGATCAGGCTGTTGATTGTGGCCTGTTGAATGTTGTCCCACTCCTCTTCAATAGCTGTGCAAAGTTGCTGGATATTTGTATATATTATGGATCCCCATTCCTCTTCCAAAAATTAAGGCAGTAATATAAATTATAATACATTTTACAAAAGATTTCACAATACATTAAGTGCGTGCCCTCCGGCCCCTACTCTACTACAACACACAATCCAGGTGTACGTGTGTGTATGTTATGTGTGTTAGAATGTGTGTGTTTGTACCTGTGTGTGTGTGTTACTCTTCACAGTCCTCCCTGTTCCATAAGGTGTATTTTTACCAGTTTTTTAAAAATCTGATTTTACTGCTTGCGTGAGTTACTTGATGTGGACTAGAGTTCCATGTAGCCATGGCTCTATGTAGTACTGTGCGCCTCCCATAGTCTGTTCTGGGCTTGGGGACTGTGAAGAGACCTCTGGTGGCATGTCTTGTGGGGTATGCATGGGTGTCCGAGCTGTGTGCTAGTAGTTTAAACAGACAGCTTGGTACATTCAACATGTCAATACTTCTTACAAAAACAAGTAGTGATGACGTCAATCTCTCCTCCACTTTGAGCCATGAGAGATTGACATGCATTTATTAATGTTAGCTCTAAGTGTACATTTAAGGGCCAGCCGTGCTGCCCTGTTCTGGGCCAGTTGTAATTTTCCCAAGTCCCTCTTTGTGGGACCTGACCACACGACTAGGCAGTAGTCCAGGTGCAAAACTAGGGCCTGTAGGACCTCCCTTGTTGATATTGTTGTTCAGAAGGCAGAGCAGCGCTTTATTATGGCCAGACCTCACCCAATCTTAGCTACTGTTGCATCAATATGTTTTGACCATAACAGTTTACAATCCAGGGTTACTCCAAGCAGTTTAGTATCCTCAACTTGTTCAATTTCCACATTATTCATTACAAGATTTAGTTGAGGTTTAGGGTTTAGTGAATGATTTGTCCCAAATACAATGCTTTTAGTTTTTGAAATATTTAGGACTAACTTATTTCTTGCCACCCATTCTGAAACTGACTACAGCTCATTGTTAAGTGTTGCAGTGATTTCACTTGCTGTAGTAGCTGATGTGTATAGTGTTGAGTCATCTGCATACATAGACACACAGGCTTTACTCAGAGCCAGTGGCAGGTCATTAGTAAAGATTGAAAAAAGTAAAGGGCCTAGACAGCTGCCCTGGGGAATGCCTGATTCTACCTGGATTATATTGGAGAAGCTCCAATTAAATAACACCCTCTGTGTTCTGTTAGACAGGTAAAGCTCGATCCACAACATAGCAGGGGGTGTAAAGCCATAACATACGTTTTTCCAGCAGCATACTATGATCGACAATGTCAAAAGCCGCACTGAAGTCTAACAAAACAGCTCCCACAATCTTTTATCAATTTCTCTCAGCCAATCAATCACTTGTGTAAGTGCCGTGCATGTTGAATGCCCTTCCCTATAAGCGTGCTGAAAGTCTTAATTTATTTACAGTAAAATAGCATTGTATCTGGTCAAACACATTTCTTTCCAAAAGTTTACTAAGGGTTGGTAACAGGCTGATTGGTTGGCTATTTGAGCCAGAAAAAGGGTGTTTTACTATTCTTGGGTAGCGGAATTACTTTAGCTTCCCTCCAGGCCTGAGGGCACACACTTGTTTGTAAACTTAGATTGAAGAGATGGCAAATAGGAGTGGCAATATCGTCCGCTATCATCCTCAGTAATTTCCCATCCAAGTTGTCAGACCCAGGTGGCTTGTAATTGTTGATCGTCAATGATTTTTTCACCTCTTCCACACTCACTTTACGGAATTCAAAATAACAATGCTTGTCTTTCATAATTTGGCCAGTTATTCTAGGATGTGTAGGTTCAGCGTTTATTGATGGCATGTCATGCCTAAGTTTGCTAACCTTGACAATGACATTTTTTTTAATCATTAAAGTAGTTGGCAATATCAGTGGGTTTTGTGATGAATGAGCCATCTGATTCAATGAATGATGGAGCTGAGTTTGCCTTTTTGACCAAGTTTTAATTTAAGGTGCTCCAAAGCTTTTTAATATAATTCTTTATATAATTTATCTTTGTTTTATAGTATAGTTTCCTCTTTTTGTTCTGTTTAGTCACATTATTTCTCAATTTGCAATAGGTTTGACAATCGGTTATGCAGTCAGCCTTATTTGCCACTCCTTTTGCCTCATCCCTCTTAACCATAACATTTTTCAATTCCTCATCAATCCACAAGGATTTAACAGTTTTTACAGTCATTTTCTTAAATGGGTGCATGCTTATTAGTAACTGGAATAAGACATTTCATAAAATGTGTCCAGTGCAGCGTCTGGTTGCTCCTCATTACACACCAAAGACCAGCAAATATTCTTTACATCATCAACATAGGAATCGCTACAAAACCTGTTGTAGGACCTCTTATACATAATATTAGGTCAAGCCTTTGGAACTATGGTTTTCCTAGATATCGCTACCATATTGTGATCACTACATCCGATGGATTTGGATATTGCTTTAAAGCAGATTTCTGCAACATTAGTAAAGATGTGATCAATACATGTGGATGATTTCATTCCTGTGCTGTTTGTAAATACCCTGGTAGGTTGACTGATAACCTGAACCAGGTTGCAGGCACTGTCTATAGTTTGAAGCTTTTTCTTTAGTGGGCAGCTTGATGAAAGCCAGTCAATATTTAGATCACCCAGAAAATATACCTCTCTGTTGATACTGTATCACATATATTATCCAGACACTGAATGTCAGCACTTGGTGGTCTATAGCAGCACCCCACAAGAATGGGCATTAGGTGAGGCAGGTGAACCTGTAGCCATATTACTTCAAACAGTATTTGACATGAGATCCTCTAAGCCTTACCAGAATGTGGCTCTGAACATAGACCGCAACACCACCCCGGTTGGCATTTCTGTCTTTTCTGTAGATGTTATAACCATGTATTGCTACCACTATATCAAAAGGTATTATCTAAGTGAGTTTCAGAGATAGTCAGTATATGAATGTCATCTGTTACTAGCAAGCATTGAGCCTTTTACTTTCAGTTTTGTTCAACCAGCTTCAAACGGCTGTAAAAACTATATTTTTTGTTATTTAAAATATATTTCACAGTGTAAACTGAAATTGAGCGAACAGTGTAGAATTTTTACAACCAGGAAATAACATTAGCGGCAGATGGACATTTTCTGAAATTACAATGCAAAAAATTCCAAAAATGCAAAAATAAGTAAATAAGGGGCTGTTTGAAAGGGGGTCATATAAACATAGCACTTTTTTTTCCCGGTAATATACCACATGTCTGAAACGGGTATTATTATAGTGCAAACACTTACAGACTCCGGTATGGGCACCTCCAACTGTGTGCCTGTGGGAGCGCGGATTGCTAGGAGGGTGTCACCTGTGGAGACCAAACAGAGATGGGGTGAGTGGGAAGAAAATAAACAAAGGAGGTAGCAGAATAAAAAAAAAGGGGGAAAAACTGACAGAAAGACATAAGAAATGTATGAGAGAAATTTACCTTTGAATGCACTGCAGAGGTCTTCGTGTTTTACATAAGCCATAGTGTGTTTGTGTTAAGGGAAAGAGCTTCTGTATTTAATGTAAGAAACCCAGCAAACTCCTCGCTGATTGACCACATTTTTACAAATAGCCCCCACAAGTACTTATTGAGTGGTGTCTTTGCTAATGACATCAGTTATCACTGTCCTACTGCATGTATTAGAGATACCAAACAGAAAAACATTGATCCTCGTATAATTATGAAGCGAAATAAACAAAATGTAAAATATCCCCAGCCGAAGCTTCCCTTTATAAGATGCATGCCGGACCCTGAATTAGCTCTAGAACTTCATCTATTTTTATATCTCTGGCAGACAAACACACCCCCTTTAAATGCCTTGGAGTTAAATATAGACCAAATCCTTGGTTCTCTATAGTACTTTCAGACCTCATTATGATGAGAAATCAGGCCTGGTCCAAGGCTAGAAAAACTGACTCGGTAGCTGAATGGCAGCGTTTTCGGCAATTGAGAAATAATGTACTTCCTCAATTAAGGAAAGCTAAATCAAGCTACTTTCTAAGTTCTCTCAGACTGCTGGTGATCCATCAATTTTGGAAAACAGTTAATGCACTCAAGCGTGGAAATTCTTCTCCTTCCCTGCCTAAGCAAGTTGTCAGACTGGCATCTTTACTGAGAAAAATGAAACAAGTGATGCTTTTAAATCAGCATTTTCTCTCAACAGGCTTTTTATTTGAAAGAAATGGTGGTTAAATTGACCATTGTCAGTCAGTAGACTGCGCTTCCCTCTCCCAGCCTCCAGTTGGCTCTTTGGAACATCAGTCAACTTCCAGTGAATCTTTTTATTTCAACAACTTTCTACTTGTGATGTGCTAGATGCCTTGCTTAAGATTGATGCAAAAAAATCCACTGGGGCTGATTTGCTTGAGCCTTTCTTGCTGCCGCTTTCTGCTCCTGATTGCGGAATCAGTAGCTGGGTTGACGACAGATTTTCATGCGAATATTCTAAAATCAGCATAAAAACAATATGCACATTTTCCCACCAGAGATGTATTTCAATCAAATTAACTTGTTGCAGATAAAAAGGCTGTGTGTGATGACCTAGTGCACATAAAAATACCTTTTGCGGTAAAATGTCCATGTACCGAATAAAAAAATACAAGTTAAATGGGTTTCCATCGCATTTTCAACACTGTTGATTGTTCTCACACCAAAAATGTTTGCATTATATAGTGTGTGTCCACTCTGGTATTGGCACGTGCGCTCTAGCCTACATTATGAGATTATATGGACAAAAGAGCAAAATGTCTAAAAACCTGTTTTTGCTTTGTCATTATGGGGTATTGTGTGTAGATTGATGAGGGGGAAAAATATTTACATCGATTTTAAAATAAGGCTGTAATGTTACAAAATGTGGAAAAGGGGAAGGGGTCTGAATACTTTCCGAATGCACTGTAATTGTTTGAAACCTGAACGTTTTAATACATATGAGGCATGTCTTACCTTGCTTCAAAGTAGCCTATTAGATCTCCTCTCTTTCATAATTTCTAACGTATGTCACATGAACTTTTGACAAAGGTGTTTTCTACTCATTTCATTATGGAGCGAACATTTGCGCCTAGCCCTACTGCTTTGTACGCATTGTTGCGCTTATAATGTATACAAATATTTTAAGCTAAACGTTTTGATCAGTTGCAATAAACTTTTCCAACAGTCAGCTACAAAAATGTATCCCCTCTATGCATTCTCTGATGTTGTACCAAATGTTCATTTCGTTTGAGCTTTTTCTTCACACAGCAGCTATAAAATCTCTCCCGTGTGTTTTCTCTGATGGTGTTCCTAGTTTGAACGTTGACTGAAACGCTTCCCACAGTTGTTATTTGTATGTAGCCTAGGGCCTACTGGTTGTATGAATTTGGGATCCATCTTCCCACAACTGTCCCTGAATCTGTTTGGAATAGCCTATTTCTTTCTCGACAAGCTGACCAATAGAATAGCTAAACTTTTCTACTATGGGGGATAATAGATTGACAGAGGCTAGTGATTTTGCAGTTCGTTACTCGTTCGTTCTTGTTGGCTGAGGAAAAGTAAATGTGGACAGTTATTCTAACATCTTCAAAGTGCACATCAGAATTTGGTAACAAGGACTGCACATCGTTGTATCCTGGACTTGCATGTTCTGTTATGAATTACCATAATTTAAATGTGATTTCTGTCATTCTGAGCACCGTGGGTGGACGCCCTAATCAGTTTATGCACCCAATGTCTGGTAAATTAAAATGTTGCCGCTCAAATGTCCAGCGCCACATTTTCCTAATGGAAACCCTGCTTCCGCCTTACCTTACTTCATTGTTAACTTATAGACGTACAAGATACCAGACATGGGATGGCTAACTCTGGAGATCCCTTTGATCTCCACTGAGTTAGGTAAATCTGCTTTTAGTTTATTTGCACCTTACTTGTGGAATAGGCTCTCTAAAATTAGATGAATTGGTGCCTCTAGGACAATTGAAAAGGCTGATTGAGGACCTTTTTACTGAAGAATGTGTTTGTTCTCCATGATTGTGTTTTGCTTTTAGTGTATGGATGTGAATATTGATGTGTATATTGATGCGTTTTTTATGTGTATTGACATGTATGCAGGGCTTATCTGAGAAAGAGACAATCTCAGCATGACTCCCTGTCGAAATAAAGGTTAGATTTTAAAAAAAAAGTATTTACTACTGCAACATGAATTTAAGAGCTAAGCATTGAGCAAAAAATCTGATCACTACCACCTAAAGCAGTGGTCACCAACCATTTCTGAGTCAAGATCACTTTGAGTGAAAATGCAAGCCGAGATCTATCACTCAGATTTTTTTAAATTACCGCTTAAAAAACGTAAGCCTATGCAACATCACCTGATTTAAAAAAGTGATGTAGTTGTGCATTATAGAACCAACTATAGAACCAATACTGGATATTGGCTATGATTGAATTGCCCTGCCAATGTTGTTCTTATCAGACAATTTTGAAATTATATGAAAAAAATGTAGGTATATGATCACACTGATAACAATTTACTTGTGAGGCACAGCTAAATGAGCATAATAATTGTATTTTTTTTTTTTTACTCGACTGATGGCCTGCATCTGATGGTCAGTCTGAAGGGAGGGAGGGAGGGAGCAGCCGTGAGGCTGCCTCTCACCCGACTCACCGTCCCTCTGCCGTGAAAAGGGGACAGTCTTCCAGCTGATGTTGAAACTCAAGTCGCACTGCATTATTTCTGCCTCAAGCACCAATTCATGTTGTTACTCCCATGACTAGAAAAAGTGAAATATTCCTCGATATCAAAAAACAGACACGTGGCCTCCCGAGTGGCGCAGCGGTCTAAGTCACTGCATCGCAGTGTTGTGGCATCACTACAGCCTGGGGTTCAATCCCAGGCTGTCTCACAACCGGCTGTGACCGGGGGGGGGGGGGGGCTTTACTTGGCTCATCGCGCTCTAACAACTCCTTGTGGCGGGCCGGGCACCTGCAGGCTGACTTCGGTCGTCAGTTGAACAGTGTTTCCTCCGACACATTGGTGCGGCTGGCTTCCGGGTTAAGCGAGCGGGTGTTAAGAAGCGCGGTTTGGCGGGTCATGTTTCGGAGGACGCACGACTCAACCTTCGCCTCTCCCGAGCCCGCTGGGGAGTTGCAGCGATGAGACAAGATCGTAATATCACGAAATTGGGGAGAAAAGGGGGCGTACAAATTACACCAAATAAATACAAAAATGTTGTTTTTTTTTAAGACACAAGCCGCTAATAATAACAACGCAAGCTTATCGGAACACTTTGCTATACTCATTCATTGCAGCTGCAGTGCTGGTTTTAGCATGTGGAAGTAGGGAGAATGTCAATTTTATGGCTTATAAAAAGGTGTTGAAAAAGTGTTGACATTGCTGAATAACAACTTTAACATGAATTTACACATAAAAAAAAAAAAAAAACTCTAGTCATGGTTTTAAGAGTTTTGAAATCTCACAGTATCAACTTTGCTGTCCTTTCGAGGCTTCTTTTTACAGTCTATGGCTCGAGGAAACTCTACAGACATGGTGATCTGAGCTATCTGATTGGCCAGCGGTAGGCCTATAGGTACACTTCACTTGCTTTCTGGGTGGAGCTCTACCTTCAGACACATGAAATGGTTCAAAATGGGTACACTTTGCCTTCCCGGTGCTAGGGCTGCTGAATCAAGTGCACCTACCGCCAACAGCGCAAAACAAATTTAAAAAATTGAAAAGCAAGGCTTTAACGTTTTTTACAGAAATGTTTGGTGATCGACTAGGAATGCCTTGGGGATTGACTGGTTGGTGACCACTGATCAAAAGCATTTTAGGGTGCAGTGCACCTTAACCCATCTGCTAAGCTTTGTGACAACTAGATAGAGGGATTGTAGTGAAGGATATGGGCTATTCTGTGAGTCGTCCGTCACGTTCTTGATGCTCTGCTGGACCCAGACCCTCTGCTGATCCAACTCGTGCTCCCTCTTGTCCAGATCATCCAGCTCTACCTTTAGATCAATGAGCTTATCAGCTATCTCCCGTGTGTTACAGCCAGGCCCAACACCCCTGGGGACAGGAAACACAGGTATCACAAAGAGATAACACACACATAGACTAGACAACAGTCAAGGGATAGGCATAGGTAGGAACGCTCATTATCTGAGGACAGCTTAAACACGCTAATAGTTTGTGAATGGCAAGGGGTGCCACCCAAGATTTACTAACAGAGCTCGTAATGCATGTTCCTCTGCATGTCCTTGACTTACTTCCACTGAATACTGTTCTTGGACTTCTTCTCGATCAATCCGATGCCTTCGAGCACATTGGTGATGTCGTAGATGCGGCGCTTCTGTCGTACAGCTAAGGTGTCTGCTGCCTGTGGGAGAGAAAGAGTGGTCAATGTTATTCATACATCAGTGTATACAGCAATTTGGGGGTCCATTGACCAATTCCACCGTGAGAAACAAAAGGACTAATACATAGTAGATTATATAACATCAAGGGAGCTTCACTATTCATGAGATGCAAAGTCACAAATAGCGGCAAAGTCACAAATAGCGGAGTGTCGTTTCATGCTTGTGTTCAACAAGCACTTACAGCAATAAACATATGGCTAGTGCTGATAACTGATGGTTCATCCTCATTGCTGCTAGGGATGACATCTATTCCGTTGTGGTCTGTCACACCCAGTCTAAACTAAACTAAACAACACATCCAGGGACCTACCCTAGATAAAGAGCACGGTTTTGTCAGCATAATTGAACCCATGTTAAATGGTGACTTGCGGTTTGATTTGTATTCAACATAAAAGTCTGTGTGTGTTGCTCTGAGTCTGACACCAGGTTGTGGTTTCTGAACACAAGTAACAGGTTGCTGGCTGACCAAATCCAGTTCATAACAACAATGTGCAGCCTTGCTTGCTTCAGTGAGTCTGCAGGGGGCAGAATAGAACAAGTTAGCTGGCTAGCCAACTTTACATGTGCGTTGTGAACAACATTAGCACGAGCGACAAATTCTAAAGAGTTTACACAAATATGAATGTCGTAGCTCTTATTGCGGGACTTTAACTGTGGGAAATCACCTTACTATTTAGACTATTGTGCGTCTTGGCCATTCATATTGCAATGTATAGCCTTACCTATAGATCTTGGGTCCATGAAATGGGGTATCAGCCTACCTTATGGTTCATGGACCCAAGATCCATAGGTAAGGCTATACATTTCAATATGAATGTTCAATACACATAACTTGACTTGTGACCTTAATGTTGCTGATTTTGCAGTGGTTTCAGAGTCCCGTACCATTTAATGGACCCAAGATCCATAGGTAAGGCTGTACATTGCAATATGAATGTCTAATACGCACAATAGACTGAATTGTGAGGTGATTTCCCACAGTTAAAGTCGCTAATATTTGTGTAAACTCCTTAGAATTGTAATCTGTGGGTGTCACTGAGTAGGCTGATATCAAATTTCATGAACCCAAGAGCCATAGGTAAGGCTGTACATTGCAATATACAGTGCATTCGGAAAGTATTCAGACCCCTTGACTTTTTCCACATTTTGCTACGTTACAGCCTTATTCTAAATTGGATTAAGTTGTTTTTTTCCCCCTCATCAATCTACACACAATACCCCATAATGACAAAGCAAAAACAGGTTTAGAAATTTTTACAAATGTATTAAAAATAAATAACTGAAATATCACATTTACATAAGTATTCAGACCCATTACCCAGTACTTTGTTGAAGCACCTTGGGCAACAATTACAGCCTTGAGTCTTCTTGGGTATGACACTACAAGCTTGGCACACCTCTATTTGGGGAGTTTCTCCCATTATTCTCTGCAGAGCCTCTCAAGCTCTGCCTGGTTGGATGGGGAGCGTCGCTGAGATATTCGATCGGGTTCAAGTCCGAGCTCTGGCTGGGACACTCAAGTACATTGAGAGAGTTGTCCGGAAGCCAGTCTTGCGTTGTCTTGGCTGTGTGCTTAGGATCGTTGTCCTGTTGGAAGGTGAACCTTCGCTCCAGTCTGAGGTCCTGATCGCTCTGGAGCAGGTTTTCATCAAGGATCTCTCTGTACTTAGCTCCGTTCAGCTTTCCCTAGATCCTGACAAGTCTCTCAGTCCCTGCCACTGAAAAACATCCCCTCATCATGATGCTGCCACCACGCTTCACCGTAGGGATGGTGCCAGGTTTCCTCCAGAAGTGACGCTAGGCATTCAGGCCAAAGAGTTCAATCTTGGTTTCATCAGACCAGAGAATCTTTTTTCTCATGGTCGGAGAGTCCTTTAGGTGCCTTTTGGCAAACTCCAAGCAGGCTGTCATGTGCCTTTTACTGAGGAGTGGGGTCCATCTGGCCACTCTACCATAAAGGCCTGATTGGTGGAGTGCTGCAGAGATGGTTGTCCTTCTGGAAGTTTCTCCCATCTCCACAGAGGAACTCAAGACAATCGGGTTCTTGTGTGCCGTTCCAAATCATGTCCAATCAATTGAATTTACCGCAGGTGGACTCCAATCAAGTTATAGAAATATCTCAAGGATGATCAATGGAAACAGGATGCACCTGACCTCAATTTCGAGTATTATAGCAAAGGGTCTGAATACTTATGTAAATAAGGTATGTATTTATTTATTTTTTATATAAATTAGCAAAAATGTCTACAAATCTGTTTTTACTTTGTCATGGGGTATTGTGTGTAGATTGATGAGGGAAATATTTGTTTTAATCCATTTTAGAATAAGGCTGTAACGTAACAAAATGTGGAAGAAGTCAAAGGGTCTGAATACTTTCCGAATGCACTGTAAGTATGCCCCCAATGCAAGTCTGAAGTCTAATGCATCCAGTGTGACAACTGAATTTTTTGTGTTGTTGTCAAATTACCTTGTCTTTTGTTGAATTTACATCACAGTACAAAATTCCAACTTTGTTTAGCATTATCTAGTCCAATTGTGGCATGACTCCACTATTAGTAACCGTTTGCATCAGTTTCAATAGCGACTTTTATTTTGAAGGCTTCCTGCACTATTGTTGGTCACGCTAATGTTGTTCACAACACACACGTCCAACTTTTCGTAAGTTTAGAGGAAGGGCTAGGTAGCTAAAACAAGCTTTGAACTATTCAATGACCTCGTTAGACATAAATAGAATAAACACTTGACCCAATGTATCACTGATGAGCTGGCCGCTAGCAATGCTGCTAGTCACACAAGGTAAATTAACATCCGCGTGCCAACAACAAAGAGTGAGGCATGCTTACTGCTTTCAGGTCTAGAACTCCATCCTTGGCCTCTTGTAGCAAAGTTACAAATTTGGTTGTAAGCAATCCTAGACTCTTCTCGTGTCGACTTGGGGTTTGAGGTTGAAGCGAATCTCCCATAGCTCCAAGTTCGGTTCTTCCCGACTCCAGTTCCATCTGATTAGGAAGTCTTGTTCAGATCCGTAGCTAGCTGCCTCCCGGTTTAGTCCCGAACTCACCTGCTAGCCAATGCTAACGTCAGCTAGCTACAGCAGGTAGCCCCTTTCACTCGCTGTGCTTTGTTTGACTATATAAACTACTTTGCACGGTAATGGTAGGAGAATCCAATATGGTCCGGTCCAGATTCTTGACCTATTAATCCAGAACAGGCCAACAAAATATTTAAATGTGCATAAAGTCAGAAGCCGTTGCACACGCGAAGTATGCTGGGATGGTTGGTTTAATTGGTTAGTGAAACTGAAGCCAAGGGGCCGTCTGCAAAAGATTAGCTACTTTGAAAAATCTACACTGTAAAATGTAATCGATGTACTTGACAAGAAAGTCAACTGTTTCTATTAAAACATTTTGCAATATTTAATATTACCTCACCACAGCTGATAAATTAGACCATAGTTCTATGCCTTTATGCGCAAATATTGATATATTATACAACGGGTGGGGGTCCGCATTCCAGCCGGTGTTTATTCCACAAATTGAAATGCCTATTTACTCTGTTCCATCTCACTGCGCAATCCAATGTTTCATCAGCCCAGCCAGACAATTTATAAACTTGATCTCCATAGTCAAAAGTATCTAGACATTATCTCCAATTTCTTTTAGACTTGGAGTCGCGATAATATGGTGTGTGGTCCTCCCACTATGACTCTGGAAACCATGTGGTTTATTAGTCTAATAAATTATGATAAACTTCACAGGGTGGTGAAAGTGTAAGGTGATCTTGATGCTCCTTTTCCAATAAATATCGATGGTCTTATTCTGGTGACATGATGATTGATGCTTGACTGCCGTTTGACAAATAAAAAGATTCTCGCTTTTATCCATAATAATCTCATCATGTAGACTAGCCTACCTGCACTCTATCTGCAAACTGTTGGCTAGAGCGCAGGTGCCAAGACCAGAGTAGGCACATTTGCTATTCAACACAACAGTTTTTGTGACAACTATCGGTAGAGTTGAAAATGCGATGGAAACAGATTGAACTTTAGATTTGTATTCGGTACATGAAAATTTAAGCGAAAAAGTAAATGTTGTGTGCACCACGTCATCACGCACTGATTTTTGATCTGCAACAAATCCATTGGGTGGAAACACCACTGGTGGGAAAATTTGCATATTTTAAAATATTTGCATGAAAATCTTTCGACAATTGGATGGAAACCTAGTTAGTGTCAATGACTGTGTGAGAAATAGAGAAGTCTATACAACAAAACTTGTTTTTGGTGCAAATGTATGTGTATACTTCGGACGCCGACGCGCATGCGTGTACGCGCATGTCTATATAGCTTTGGAGAAGAGTAGAGCAAAGTGCGGTCACTGCAGTAGTTGGAACTGAACAACAAGTATGTTGGGCTCGTTCGTTCTGCTGTGGATATGTATCTGTCTCCTCTTATTCTTCTTCCTGAAGTTTAATAGACCCCAAAACTTTCCTCCTGGTCCACAACCCATTCCAATATTTGGGAATCTGCTGCATCTGAGCTTGGGGAATCCTATGAAAGACCTGGAGAAGGTAAGCCTTGTATAAAACTCTATTATGCTATTTTAGCTCTCATGAAGAATCAATAAGCATTACTTGGATGTTTCAGATGAAATCCATAATTCCTTTTTGCAATATGAATATAACATCTATCAAATAGTTTTATCAAAGTAACCTTTGCACATAGGTCTATAATTGCGTAATAAGTGGGGCTGTGTATGCAGTTTATGTTGCCTGTAATCTCAAGGCCATACATTGCTGATTGGATCAGTTTTACTCAATTCAACAATTCCATTAGGAAAATAGCCTTTAAAGGTGCACTATGCAACTGCAACACTATGCACCTTCAATATACTTAAAGTGTTGGTTCACAATTTTTTAAAACCAAATCTACATTTGTTATGTAAATGGCATGTTATAGAAGGGTCCAGATACTTTTTTTTTGCGATTTCACTTGGTTTTGAGAAACTATCCACACCCAAAATAGACTAACTCATTGCTCGTTCTGCAGTATGGGGGCTATGGAAAACATTAACAAAGGCTCCAAAATCACCCAAATACGTCCTTTTAGAAACGACAAAGCTCTCAGTATAGTGAAGCAGCTGAGTCGCACAAATGGAATATAACGTTGTGGATAAAGTTCGGAATTACGCAATTCACAGTTCATGTTTTCCCATAGCTCCCATACTGCAGAACGAGCAATGACGAAGGTCTATTGCAGGTGGGGATAGTTTCTCAAAACCAAATGAAATTACTAAAAAAGTGTCTGGACCCTTCTATAACATGCCATTTACATCAAAAATAAAGATTTGGTTTAAAAATAGTGAGCCAATCCTTTAATATGTTCATTTCCGTAGTTGGCAAAGCGCTATGGGAATGTTTTCAGTCTTTATATTGGTGGAAGGCCAGCTGTGATTCTCAATGGGCTTGAAGCTATGAAGGAGGCCCTGGTTACCAGGGCTGCAGATTTTGCAGGAAGACCCCAAGACCTTATGGTCAACCACGTCACAGAAGGAAAAGGTAATAGTATCCAAATATACAGTACAGGACATTATTGATATCAACAAGAAAACACTTCAATCTATTACTGTGAAGAGCTCTGTTCTGAAACAACCTTTTCTTTATATTCCTGTTTTTTCCACTTAAGAACGTAACTATCATTTGATTGATATGTCAATAAATACTGACCAATTGTAATAAACTATCCCAGGTGTCATTCTTATGGACTATGGCTCCAGCTGGAAAGAGCATCGTCGCTTCGCCCTAATGACCCTGAAAAACTTTGGTCTGGGGAAGCAGTCCATGGAGGAGAGGATTCTGGGGGAGATATCACACATCATTGCACCCTTGGCGAAAAGCGTTGGTACGAAAGTGGAACATAGAAAATTGTGTTTTGTTTTGTAGGAACGTAACATAGCCATTTAACAGATGTCCTTATACAGATGACCCTCTTGCTCAACGTTAAAGAGAACAAAGAAATCTCTTATCAAAGTAATATTGTTATTTTTCCACAGGAAAATCCATGAACCCTCAGGTTCTCTTCCACAATGCTGCATCCAATATCATCTGCCTTGTCCTCTTTGGGTCACGTTATGACTATAACGATGAGTTTCTTAAGACCTTCGTGAAGCTCTACACTGAGAACGCAAAGATCGCCAATGGACCCTGGGCTATGGTATTATACATAATTACAGCTTTTTGGTAACTGTATACTTACATAAAACAGCATAGAACAATGTTAATTACATTGCTTCCTGTAAATCACACCTTTTGGTTTGAAAGCAGATATGGATGGTAGATCATTAGGCAGGTTTCCATTGACCCAGATTTATTCTAAAAAAGCAATGTGGCACAAAAAATCATTGTGACGTGTAATGGAAATGGCAGATATGAGACATTTTCTAAAGATCCACAACATTTTTACCATTCGACAGGTGGATTTTTATTTTGTCTAACTTTATATATTGCGACAAATTATGATGGAAATGGTGTTTTTATAATAAAACTAAAGCTCCACTTCACATTTAATTCTAAATGCCTACGTCTTGCAAAATCATTTTTTTCAAATATACAAATAATGTTTATTTGCAGGACAAGAATTGTCCTGACTTTCAAGAATGCCTGAATTGCTTCGCCTTGCTTTTCTGGTTAGCTGGCAAGATTCACCATCCAATTATTTCAGATCTACAGGAGTGCAAGTTTCACCATGGCACGGACCATGGCGATACGTTGGCACATGATAATTATTATCCATGCTGGCTTTCGTGGGCTAACTGAGACATGAAATAGAAAGGTGGGAGGACTTACAGGCTGTTGGCAATTTATTAATGCGCAATTTGCCTAAATGGGTAATGGAAACTTCAACCACTACATTTTTATTAGACACTGTATATATTTGTTTTTGTTGTTGTTGGTGTGACGTCATTACGTCCAGCTGTTTTCATCAACACAAGATAGTTAAATGGAAACACACCCTAGCAGGCAATTGTCACATCTATTTTTTGTTATGCAAACTTTCCAAATCTCGACAAAAAAATCATTGGACAAGTTCATGGAAGCATAACGAATGGTTGGTTCAATAGTAGTTCTGACTCATTACTTGGTCTTTCTCCACAGCTTTATGACACAGTGCCCATGCTCCGACACCTTCCCTTGCCATTCCAGAAGGCCTTTCAAAATGCAATTTGTTGCAAACAGATGTCTCTTGGACTAGTCACTCAGCATAAGGAAACCAGGATTCCTGGGGAGCCAAGGGACTTCATTGACTGCTACCTGGATGAACTAGAAAAAGTGTGTTCATTTTGTTTATGGGAGTTTAAGTGTTTAGATGAGAGGGTTAGACCACATCATCTATCATTATGACTAGTTAGTACAGTGCCTTCAAAATCATCACAGTTTTAGTCTGACACTGCTGTACTCTCCCCACTAGAGAGGAGATGATGGATCTTCTTTTTCAGAGGACCAACTCATAATGTACATCCTGGACTTGCACTTTGCTGGAACAGACACCACCTCCAACACACTGCTCACTGCTTTTCTATACCTCATGACCCACCCAGAGATTCAGGGTCTGTTTGCTTTATTTTCTAATGCTGACATTGAAAAAGCATCTTTCTACTACTACAGTTGTAGCAGTTGTAGATTATTCCTCAAGAAAAAAGGTGTCAGGCAATGTTGATAAGCCCTTTTGAATTCAGCCCTTTTTTGCCAACATCCCTTCCCTTTGGTCTTCTCAGAGAGGTGTCAGCAGGAAATTGACACAGTTCTGGAGGGGAAAGAACACGCATCTTTTGAGGACAGACACAGGATGCCTTACACTCAGGCAGTGACCCACGAGAGTCAGCGCATCGCCAGTACTGTCCCCCTCAGTGTGTTTCATAGCACCACCAGAGACACTGAGGTGATGGGCTACAGTATCCCAAAGGTGAGAAGCAGCAATACATCTAAAATGTCTTGTCTTCTCATTTCAAAATCTCTAACATAATGTTCCTTATTTCTTCTCCACTTTGATATGTCTCATATTCTCTCTCTCTCTCTCTCTCTCTCTCTCTCTCTCTCTCTCTCTCTCTCTCTCTCTCTCTCTCTCTCTCTCTCTCTCTCTCTCTCTCTCTCTCTCTCTCTCTCTCTCTCTCTCTCTCTCTCTCTCTCTCTCTCTCTCTCTCTCTCTCTCTCTCTCTCTCTCTCTCTGTCTGTCTGTCTGTCTGTCTGTTTCTTACTTGCAGGGCACTTTGATCATTCCAAACCTTACCTCTGTGCTGTCTGAAGAGGGTCAGTGGAAGTACCCCCATGAGTTCAACCCCTTAAACTTCCTGAACGAGCAGGGCGAGTTTAAGAAGCCTGAGGCCTTTATGCCGTTCTCTGCAGGTGAGGGATAGAGCAACTCAAAGTGCATCACTTCTGTTGTTGACATCATAATACATAAAGGGCTCATACAGTTTGTTGTTGTTGCAGGGCCCAGAATGTGTCTTGGAGAAGGACTCGCTCGCATGGAGCTCTTCCTGATCATGGTAACTCTGCTGCGACGCTTCAAGTTTGTCTGGCCTGAGGATGCAGGGGAACCTGACTACACCCCTGTGTTTGGTGTAACCCTGTCCCCCAAACCCTACAGACTGGGTGTAAGACTGAGAGGGAACTAGTTAGGGGGAAGATATTCTAGACAGAGATCAAATAGGATTGGTGTAATATTGTAATATAATATAATATTCAACTATCTATATGTATTTGTGCTTAACACATTTTTGTTTTTAATTTGTCACAATTTGCTTATGTGAATATGTAATATAGGACTCATTACACACACCCTTGATGGGGAAAACTCACTAGTGAACCCTACAGGGATATCTGATGTTATAGGCATTCAGTACCAGTTTTACTGGATAGTACTTTCAAAACTTATTGTGGGAATCTGTGGCTTGATGAATTCTAAATAAAAAATGTAATGTGAGATATTGTACTGCAATGTACTTTATCTATACAGCACCTTTCACACAGTTCATGGTCAGTTTATGATAGGACAACTTGCTGTTACACATAGCTGCTAATTAGCCTGATATATTTTTTTATCAGACCTGTAAATATTGACATAATTACAATGTTGAAAGTAAGTTAAAACATGACATGATTTCAATATCCAGACATTGTTCTTCTGTGCGTGACGATAGGTGTTAAAACCTGAATACAGTTGAAAATGTGTAAATGGGGTTGCGTGACAAGGACCAAGTTACGGCTTTAATTCAAAAAGGGATCAAAATGGCTGCTATTTAATTAGGATCAATTTGAGATGATAAAACTCAAATGAAACTATTTATAGAGCACATTTCTTACAGGAGATGCATTTCAAAGTGCTTAAAGAATAAAATAAAAGGTGTGAAAATGCAATAGTCCTACATTTTCTAAATGAGACAAATGAGATGTTTGGACCCCAGGAAGAGTAGCTGCTGCCTTGGCAGGGATCCCTAATAAAATACAAAATAATAAAGCAATAAAACAATAACAGTGGACATGAGACTAATGCATTCAAATAAATGAAAATAAGATATATAGAATGAGATAAAATAGACAGTATGGCTAAAAAGGTCTACAGTTTCTGAGGTCCTCAGATCCTCCGGAAGGCTGTTCCAAAGGCCAGGACCACATTATAAAGGGGTCATATGCTTATGAAGCGCAAACACCTGTTGGTTTTGAAGTAACGTGTTACCATGAGGTTGTATTAATACCTACACTCTTAGAAATAAAGGTGCTAAGTAGAACCATATAGGGTTCTTCAGTTTGATCTCCATAGCAGGATTTCCCAAACTCAGTCCTGGGGCCTCCCAGGGGTGAAAGTTTTGTTTTTTGCCCGAACACTAGACAGCTGATTCAAATAATCAGCTCATCATCGATTAGCCTTTATAATTAAACTCTTTATGACAATACATTACATACAGTGAGGGAAAAAAGTATTTGATCCCCTGCTGATTTTGTACGTTTGCCCACTGACAAAGACATGATCAGTCTATAATTTTAATGGTAGGTTTATTTGAAAAGTGAGAGACAGAATAACAACAAAAAAATCCAGAAAAACGCATGTCAAAAATGTCATAAATTGATTTGCATTTTAATGAGGGAAATAAGTATTTGACCCCCTCTCAATCAGAAAGATTTCTGGCTCCCAGGTGTCTTTTATACAGGTAACGAGCTGAGATTAGGAGCACACTCTTAAAGGGAGTGCTCCTAATCTCAGCTTGTTACCTGTATAAAAGACACCTGTCCACAGAAGCAATCAATCAGATTCCAAACTCTCCACCATGGCCAAGACCAAAGAGCTCTCCAAGGATGTCAGGGACAAGATTGTAGACCTACACAAGGCTGGAATGGGCTACAAAGTCCATCGCCAAGCAGCTTGGTGAGAAGGTGACAACAGTTGGTGCGATTATTCGCAAATGGAAGAAACACAAAAGAACTGTCAATCTCCCTCGGCCTGGGTCTCCATGCAAGATCTCACCTCGTGGAGTTGCAATGATCATGAGAACGGTGAGGAATCAGCCCAGAACTACACAGGAGGATCTTGTCAATGATCTCAAGGCAGCTGGGACCACAGTCACCAAGAAAACAATTGGTAACACACTACGCCGTGAAGGACTGAAATCCTGAAGCGCCCGCAAGGTCCCCCTGCTCAAGAAAGCACATATACAGGCCCGTCTGAAGTTTGCCAATGAACATCTGAATGATTCAGAGGAGAACTGGGTGAAAGTGTTGTGGTCAGATGAGACCAAAATCGAGCTCTATGGCATCAACTCAACTCGCCGTGTTTGGAGGAGAAGGAATGCTGCCTATGACCCCAAGAACACCATCCCCACCGTCAAACATGGAGGTGGAAACATTATGCTTTGGGGGTGTTTTTCTGCTAAGGGGACAGGACAACTTCACCGCATCAAAGGGACGATGGACGGCGCCATGTACCGTAAAATCTTGGGTGAGAACCTCCTTCCCTCAGCCAGGGCATTGAAAATGGGTCGTGGAATGGTATTTCAGCATGACAATGACCCAAAACACATGGTCAAGGCAACAAAGGAGTGGCTCAAGAAGAAGCACATTAAGGTCCTGGAGTGGTCTAGCCAGTCTCCAGACCTTAATCTCATAGAAAATCTGTGGAGAGAGCTGAAGGTTTGAGATGCCAAACGTCAGGCTCGAAACCTTAATGACTTGGAGAAGATCTGCAAAGAGGAGTGGGACAAAATCCCTCCTGAGATGTGTGCAATCCTGGTAGCCAACTACAAGAAACATCTGACCTCTGTGATTGCCAACAAGGGTTTTGCCACCAAGTACTAAGTAATGTTTTGCAGATGGGTCAAATACTTATTTCCCTCATTAAATTGCAAATCAATTTATAACATTTCTGACATGCGTTTTCTGGATTTTGTTGTTGTTATTCTGTCTCTCACTGTTCAAATAAACCTACCATTAAAATTATAGACTGATCATGTCTTTGTCAGTGGGCAAACGTACAAAATCAGCAGGGGATCAAATACTTTTTTCCCTCACTGTATATGATCTGTTTAGTGTGTTATCATACTATTGGTGTGTCTTGGCAGTGTCTTCGGCCGCGCCGGCTGTAGCACGAAGCGAGCTAACTAGCCGTTTTTTCGAACAGTCAGAGTCAACACAGTAGCCATTGTGTGCCGGGTGTAGCACGAAGCTAGCTAGCTAGCCGTTCTTCAAACAAAGTCAACACAGTGGCCATTGCTAGCTACCCAACACGTCCAGCTAACTGTACTATAGTAGCTAAATACAATATACTTGTCCTAGCTAGCCAACGTTTAATCATTGCTGCGTCATGAAAGGAACTTGACACAGACACGAATGATCTGTTTAGTGTGTTATCACACTATTGGTGGTTTGTTGTGACCAAGTGTTGGTGCTAAACTGTGTGTTACTGGATGCTAGCATGCTAGTTAGCTAGTTAACACACTATTGGTGGTTTGTTGTGACCAAGTGTTGGTGCTAAACTGTGTGTTAAACTGTGTGTTATTGGATGCTAGCATGCTAGTTAGCTATGGTGTCATAGTTAGCTAGCTGAATAAAGTGGGTTGAGTCTATTCCTTTAAACATTGAACCGCTGTGGTTCACAACAATTCTGATTTCTAAAGGTGGAAGTTGGGAGAGTTTTTGTTCGGGTGGTTCAGTGAAACAATTTTAGTTTCTGAGGTAGAAGTTTTTGGTGAGGGAGGCCCTGCTCTCTCCTCTCCCAGATGCTTAGCTCATTTCATTCCGATCTCCTCTGCATTTTTGTAGCCATTTGCTACAGCCTGTCAACTATGCCTCTGCCTATCCCTGTTCTCTCCTCTCTGCACAGGCTACACAAACGCACCACACCGCGCGGCTGCTGCCTCTCTAACCTGGTGGTCCCTGCACGCACCCCTCACCTGGAGTTCCAGGTCGCAGGCAGCCTCTGGAACTGCCGTTCTGCTGCCAACAAAGCTGACTTCATCCCAGCCTATGCCAACCTCCAGTCCCTCGACTTCCTGGCGCTGACGGAAAACATGGATCACCACTGAAAACACTGCTACTCCTACTGCTCTCTCCTCGTCTGACCATGTGTTCTCGCATACCCCGAGAGCATCTGGTCAGAGAGGTGGTGGTACAGGAATCCTCATCTCTCCCAAGTGGACATTCTCAATTTTTCCCCTAACCCATCTGTCTATCTCCTCATTTGAATTCCATGCTGTCACAGTCACTAGCCCATTTAAGCTTAATATCCTTGTCATCTATCGCCCTCCAGGTTCCCTTGGAGAGTTCATCAATGAGCTTGACGCCTTGATAAGTTCCTTTCCTGAGGATGGCTCACCCCTCACAGTTTTGGGGGATTTCAACCTCCCTATGTCCACATTTGACTCATTTCTCTCTGCCTCCTTCTTTCCACTCCTCTCCTCTTTTGACCTCACCCTCTCACCGTCCCCCCCTACTCACAAGGCAGGTAATACGCTTGACCTCATCTTCACTAGATGCTGCTCCTCTACTAATCTCACTGCAACTCCCCTCCATGTCTCCGACCACTACTTTGTTTCCTTTTCTCTCTCGCTCTCCTCCCACACTACTCACTCTGCCCCTACACAGATGGTAATGCGCCGCCGCAACCTTCGCTCTCTCTCTCCCACTACTCTCTCCTCTTCCATCCTATCATCTCTTCCCTCTGCTCAATCCTTCTCCCTCCAATCTCCTGATTCTGCCTCCTCAACCCTCCTCTCCTCCCTTTCTGCATCCTTTGACTCTCTGTGTCCCCTATCCTCCCGGCCGGCTCGGTCCTCCCCTCCAGCTCCGTGGCTTGATGACTCACTGCGAGCTCACAGAACAGAGCTCCGGGCAGCGGAGCGGAAATGGAAGAAAACTAAACTCCCTGCCGACCTGGCATCTTTTCACTCCCTCCTCTCTACATTTTCTTCATCTGTTTCTGCTGCTAAGGCCACCTTCTACCAATCTAAATTCCAAGCATCTGCCTCTAACCCTAGGAAGCTCTTTGCCACATTTTCCTCCCTCCTGAATCCCCCCCCCCACCCCCCCCCCTCCTCTCTCTCTGTGGATGACTTCGTCAACCACTTTGAAAAGAAGGTTGACGACATCCGATCCTCGTTTGTTAAGTCTAATGACACTGCTGGTCCTGCTCACACTGCCCTACCCTATGCTTTGACTTCTTTCTCCCCTCTCTCTCCAGATAAAATCCTGCGACTTGTGACTGCAGGCCGCCCAACAACCTGCCCGCTTGACCCCATCCCCTCCTCCCTTCTCCAGACCATCTCCGGTGACCTTCTCCCCTACCTCACCTCGCTGATCAACTCATCCTTGACCGCTGGCCATGTCCCTTCCGTCTTCAAGAGAGCGAGAGTTGCTCCCCTTCTCAAAAAACCAACACTCGACCCCACTGATGTCAACAACTACAGACCAGTATCCCTTCTTTCTTTTCTTTCCAAAACTATTGAGCGTGCCGTCTTTAGCCAACTCTCTTGCTATCTCTCTCAGAATGACCTTCTTGATCCAAACCAATCAGGTTTCAGGACTGGTCATTCAACTGAGACTGCTCTTCTCTGTGTCACGGAGACTCTCCGCACTGCTAAAGCTAACTCTCTCTCCTCTGCTCTTGTCCTTCTAGACCTGTCTGCTGCCTTTGATACTGTGAACCATCAGATCCTCCTCTCCACCCTCTCCGAGCTGGGCATCTCCGGCGCGGCTCACTCCTGGATTGCGTCCTACCTGACCGGTCGCTCCTACCAAGTGGCGTGGCGAGAAGCTGTCTCCGCACCACGTGCTCTCACCACTGGTGTCCCCCAAGGCTCAGTTCTAGGCCCTCTCCTTTTCTCCCTATACACCAAGTCACTTGGCTCTGTCATATCCTCACATGGTCTCTCCTATCATTGCTACGCTGACGATACACAACTAATCTTCTCCTTTCCCCCTTCTGATAACCAGGTGGCGAATCGCATCTCTGCATGTCTGGCAGACATATCAGTATGGATGACGGATCACCACCTCAAGCTGAACCCTGGCAAGACGGAGCTGCTCTTCCTCCCGGGGAAGGACTGCCCGTTCCATGATCTCGCCATCACGGTTGACAACTCCGCTGTGTCCTCCTCCCAGAGTGCGAAGAGCCTAGGCGTGACCCTGGACAACACCCTGTCGTTCTCCGCCAACATCAAGGCGGTGACCCGCTCCTGCAGGTTCATGCTCTACAACATTCGGAGAGTACGACCCTGCCTTACACAGGAAGCGGCACAGGTCCTAATCCAGGCACTTGTCATCTCCCGTCTGGACTACTGCAACTCACTGTTGGCTGGCCTCCCTGCCTGTGCCATTAAACCCCTACAACTCATCCAGAATGCCGCAGCCCGTCTGGTGTTCAACCTTCCCAAGTTCTCTCACGTCACCCCCCTCCTCCGCACACTCCACTGGCTTCCAGTTGAAGCTCGCATCCGCTACAAGACCATGGTGCTTGCCTATGGAGCAGTGAGGGGAACGGCACCTCTGTACCTTCAGGCTCTGATCAGTCCCTACACCCAAACGAGGGCATTGCGCTCATCCACCTCTGGCCTGCTGGCTCCCCTTCCTCTGCGGAAGCATAGTTCCCGCTCAGCCCAGTCAAAACTGTTCGCTGCTCTGGCACCCCAATGGTGGAACAAGCTCCCTCACGACGCCAGGACAGCGGAGTCACTCACCACCTTCCGGAGACATTTGAAACCCCACCTCTTTAAGGAATACCTGGGATAGGATAAAGGAATCCTTCTACCCCCCCCAATTGTAAAGTGGTTATCCCACTGGCTATAGGGTGAACGCACCAATTTGTGAGTCGCTCTGGCTAAGAGCGTCTGCTAAATGACGTTAATGTGCCCTTGAGCAAGGCACTTAACCCTAATTGCTCCTGTAAGTCGCTCTGGATAAGAGCGTCTGCTAAATGACTAAAATGTAAAATGTAAAATATAAGGCCTTTCTTTGAGAGCCTAGTTATACCCTAACACAGTGGTCTAAAACTCCTGGTTTACAGGCCATATAAGGACTGAAAGTCACATTAGGATGGCTAGCAAAGTGATCTGTAATTCCTTTTAAATTCCAGCCAGAGTGAGGATATCCAACAATTTGAACTTTTAATCACTTGCAACCTGCATTCAATGACTGTCAGGGTAGGGAAGATTGGTTAATGAGACTACCTAAATAATCTGGAACAACCATCTTAGTAACAGGTGCAATAAATCCAACTGCTAACAGGTTGGATTAGTTTAGAAAATGTATGTTATTTATCTTTGTGTAGCATAAGATTAATCAACTAATCAATGTACATGCAAAAACAGAAATTGAAAAAAACTATTCTGAAAATCAACCTGCAATAGAGCATGCTGGGAAATATGATAATGATGGGCATGGTTTTGAGTGTTTTACTCTACACAGCAGAGGAGGCTGGTGGGAGGAGCTATAGGAGGATGGGCTCATTGTAATGGTTGGAATGGAGTCAATGGAACGGAATCAAACACGTTGTTTCCATGTGTTTGATGTGTTTGGTACCATGAGCCCGTCCTCCTAGAGCTCCATCCACCAGCCCTCTTTGTTACACAGAGGAAAAATGACACAATCACACACAACTCTGGTTATTAATACCCATGGGGTTCTTTTACAACACCGAGTGTTACATTTATTTAACTGCTGAATCAACACTAGAAATGTTACACTGAAAAAAATATCACTAGGTACAACTGCCCAATTTGCAGTGTACCATACCATACACTGCTGATTCACTCATACTCTATTCTCTTACTCTCTGCTCAATAAAATCACAGAAAATACTAAATGTAAAGACAGAAATCATGACAAAGATATAAACTATGTCAGTACTGTATATGTAAAATGATTAAGGGTATACCAGATACATGCACAAATATTCCCAGGTACAGTTTAAGACATTCTCTGACCTATCATTTTAAACTTATCAGATTACTCAAACTCCTGATGTTAAAGTTTAAACAGTGAGGTGAACACTAATGCTCAGGCCCTATTTAAAAGAAAGTGAAAACAATTACAATAAAAACACTACCGGTATTTAGATTCAGAAGGGTTCTATGTAGAATATTGCCTTCCAAAGAATCCCTCTTGCCTTCCAAAGAATCATCACAGAACCTTTTCTCCCCAAAAAGGTTTTTTCAGATAAAAATAGTTATTGGTAGAACCCTATCCATCTGCAAAGAACCCATTTTTTCTACGTGTAAGAGTGTACATGGCAGTCATACACACTGAAAGTCAAGGGTATGAAATCAATAGATGAAGAATAGCAAGGATGATAATAATGTATGTTTTCACAACTTCAATTCAGTGGCCTTTTTGATTTCTTGTTGTTGTTCACAAAAGTGGATCATACTGAGAAGCATAGGCCTACAGATGTTGGATCTTAATTTAAGCCAGTTTGCTACAGCAGGAAAATAATCCTGCAGCAACAGGAAATGTGAATTATTATATGGATTATAATTAATAGACATGTTTGTAGGGATTTGTACATTTTTCACAAGGGAAAATCATGTCTGAAATTTCAAAGTGGAAATTACAAACTTCAGAAGCCATTTTAAACCTCAAATACACTACAAGTTTTACATTTCCTGTATTGCAGTAAAGTTCTCCTGCAACCGGGTGATCAAATTAAGATCCCACATGTGTACCTCCCACAATGGCAATGACTTAAGTACACAATGGCCAGTGTGAGTGTAAACTTTGTACACCCATGTGTGAACCTCCTGCGCATGTATAAAGAGCAGTGTGCAGCGTGGAACAGGACAGCCGATCATGTTGGGCTCGTTTGTTCTACTGTGGATAGGCATCTGTTTCCTCTTTTTCATCCTGAAGATTAATCGAACCACAAACTTTCCTCCTGGTCCAAAACCCATTCAGATATTTGGGAATCTGCTGCATCTGAGCTTGAGGAATCATTTGAAATACCTGGAGAAGGTGCAGTTATTATAACTCAAATAGCATAACAACTCATGAAAGAATCAGCAGTGTCAGTGTAACTATCAGTTACATTATTTGTTTCAAACATTGTCATTCCTTCATCAAAGGGTGATGTTATCTTGTATCACTTGTAATCACAGTGTTACTGTGTTGTAAATGTGTCCTCATGTGCTCTTTCCCAACTAGTTGGCAGAGCGCTATGGGAAGGTTTTCAGTCTTTATATTGGTGGAAGGCCAGCTGTGATTCTCAATGGGCTTGAAGCTATGAAGGAGGCCCTGGTTACCAAGGCTTTGGACTTTGCAAGAAGACCCCAAAACCTTATGCTCAACCACTACACAAGGAAAAAGAAATTGAGTTTTTCCTCACCGCTTTGGAAGTTTGTTAGTTTGGATGCTATGTGATTGTGCACTGGAGAAATGTACCATTAGGACCGAAATGTGCCTCGTGTGGCGTTATTGCTGAGAACTGGGGGTCTGGCTAATCATTATAAATTGTTGCACTGGTAGACAGTGCAAAAGGGGGGAGAGTAGGCTTGGAATTTTAGAGCAATCGATGGTAGGGATTAAGGCAGATATTGGCAGATATAATACAAGGCAGATGTACAATCAATTTTATCAATCAATCAATTTTATTTTATATAGCCCTTCGTACATCAGCTAATATCTCGAAGTGCTGTACAGAAACCCAGCCTAAAACCCCAAACAGCTAGTAATGCAGGTGTAGAAGCACGGTGGCTAGGAAAAACTCCCTAGAAAGACCAAAACCTAGGAAGAAACCTAGAGAGGAACCAGGCTATGAGGGGTGGCCAGTCCTCTTCTGGCTGTGCCGGGTGGAGATTATAACAGAACCATGCCAAGATGTTCAAAAATGTTCATAAGTGACAAGCATGGTCAAATAATAATCAGGAATAAATCTCAGTTGGCTTTTCATAGCCGATCATTAAGAGTTGAAAACAGCAGGTCTGGGACAGGTAGGGGTTCCATAACCGCAGGCAGAACAGTTGAAACTGGAATAGCAGCAAGGCCAGGCGGACTGGGGACAGCAAGGAGTCACCACGGCCGGTAGTCCCGACGTATGGTCCTAGGGCTCAGGTCTCTCAGTTGGCTTTTCATAGCCGATCATTAAGAGTTGAAAACAGCAGGTCTGGGACAGGTAGGGGTTTCGTAACCGCAGGCAGAACAGTTGAAACTGGAATAGCAGCAAGGCCAGGCGGACTGGGGACAGCAAGGTGTCAGCATGCCCGGTAGTCCTGACGTATGGTCCTAGGGCTCAGGTTCTCAGAGAGAAAGAGAGAACGAGAGAATTAGAGAGAGCATACTTAAATTCACACAGGACACTGGATAAGACAGGACAAGTACTCCAGGTATAACCAACTAACCCCAGCCCCCTGACACATAAACTACTGCAGCATAAATACTGGAGGCTGAGACAGGAGCGGTCCGGAGACACTGTGGCCCCATCCGAAGAAACCCCCGGACAGGGCCAAACAGGAAGGATATAACCCCACCCACTCTGCCAAAGCACAGCCCCCGCACCACTAGAGGGATATCCTCAACCACCAACTTACAATCCTGAGACAAGGCCGAGTATAGCCCACAGAGGTCTCCACCACAGCACAAACCAAGGGGGGGCGCCAACCCAGACAGGAAGATCACGTCAGTAACTCAACCCACTCAAGTGACGCACCCCTCCTAGGGACGGCATGAAAGAGCACCAGCAAGCCAGTGACTCAGCCCCTGTAACAGGGTTAGAGGCAGAGAACCCCAGTGGAGAGAGGGGAACCGGCCTGGCAGAGACAGCAAGGGCTGTTCGTTGCTCCAGAGCCTTTCCGTTCACCTTCACACTCCTGGGCCAGACTACACTCAATCATATGACCTACTGAAGAGATAAGTCTTCAGTAAAGACTTAAAGGTTGAGACCGAGTCTGCGTCTCTCACATGGGTAGGCAGACTGTTCCATAAAAATGGAGATCTATAGGAGAAAGCCCTGCCTCCCGCTGTTTGCTTAGAAATTCTAGGGACAATTAGGAGGCCTGCGTCTTGTGACCGTAGCGTACGTATTGGTATGTACGGCAGGACCAACTCGGAAAGATAGGTAGGAGCAAGCCCATGTAACGCTTTATAGGTTAACAGTAAAACCTTGAAATCAGCCCTTGCCTTAACAGGAAGCCAGTGTAGGGAAGCTAGCACTGGAGTAATATGATCAAATTTCTTGGTTCTAGTCAGGATTCTAGCAGCCGTATTTAGCACTAACTGAAGTTTATTTAGTGCTTTATCCGGGTAGCCGGAAAGTAGAGCATTGCAGTAGTCTAACCTAGAAGTAACAAATGCATGGATTAATTTTTCTGCATCATTTTTGGACAGAAAATTTCTGATTTTTGCAATGTTACGTAGATGGAAAAAAGCTGTCCTTGAAACAGTCTTGATATGTTCGTCAAAAGAGAGATCAGGGTCAAGAGTAACGCCGAGGTCCTTCACAGTTTTATTTGAGACGACTTTACAACCATCAAGATGAATTGTCAGATTTAACAGAAGATCTCTTTGTTTCTTGGGACCTAGAACAAGCATCTCTGTTTTGTCCGAGTTTAAAAGTAGAACGTTTTCAGCCATCCACTTCCTTATGTCTGAAACACAGGCTTCTAGCGAGGGCAATTTTGGGGCTTCACCATGTTTCATTGAAATGTACAGCTGTGTGTCATCCGCATAGCAGTGAAAGTTAACATTATGTTTTCGAATAACATCCCCAAGAGGTAAAATATATAGTGAAAACAATAGTGGTCCTAAAACGGAACCTTGAGGAACACCGAAATGTACAGTTGATTTGTCGGAGGACAGACCATTCACAGAGACAAACTGATATCTTTCCGACAGGTAAGATCTAAACCAGGCCAGAACTTGTCCGTGTAGACCAATTTGGGTTTCCAGTCTCTCCAAAAGAATGTGGTGATCGATGGTGTCAAAGGCAGCACTAAGGTCTAGTAGCACGAGGACAGATGCAGAGCCTCGGTCTGACGCCATTAAAAGGTCATTTACCACCTTCACAAGTGCAGTCTCAGTGCTATGATGGGGTCTAAAACCAGACTGAAGCATTTCGTATACATTGTTTGTCTTCAGAAAGGCAGTGAGTTGCTGCGCAACAGCTTTTTCTAAAATTTTTGAGAGGAATGGAAGATTCGATATAGGCCGATAGTTTTTTATATTTTCCGGGTCAAGGTTTGGCTTTTTCAAGAGAGGCTTTATCACTGCCACTTTTAGTGAGTTTGGTACACATCCGGTGGATAGAGAGCTGTTTATTATGTTCAACATAGGAGGGCCAAGCACAGGAAGCAGCTCCTTCAGCAGTTTAGTAGGAATAGGATCCAGTATGCAGCTTGAAGGTTTAGAGGCCATGATTATTTTCATCATTGTGTCAAGAGATATAGTACTAAAACACTTAAGTGTCTCTCCCGATCCCAGGCCCTCGCAGAGCTGTGCAGATCCAGGACAGCTAAGCCCTGGAGGAATACGCAGATTCAAAGAGGAGTCCGTAATTTGCTTTCTAATGGTCATGATCTTTTCCTCAAAGAAGTTCATGAATTTATTACTGCTGAAGTGAAAGCCATCCTCTCTTGGGGAATGCTGCTTTTTAGTTAGCTTTGCAACAGTATCAAAAAGAAATTTTGGATTGTTCTTATTTTCCTCGATTAAGTTGGAAAAGTAGGATGATCGAGCAGCAGTGAGGGCTCTTCGGTACTGCACGGTACTGTCTTTCCAAGCTAGTCGGAAGACTTCCAGTTTGGTGTGGCGCCATTTCCGTTCCAATTTCCTGGAAGCTTGCTTCAAAGCTCGGGTATTTTCTGTATACCAGGGAGCTAGTTTCTTATGACAAATGTTTTTCGTTTTTAGGGGTGCAACTGCATCTAGGGTATTGCGCAAGGTTAAATTGAGTTCCTCAGTTAAGTGGTTAACTGATTTTTGTCCTCTGACGTCCTTGGGTAGGCAGAAGGAGTCTGGAAGGGCATCAAGGAATTTTTGTGTTGTCTGAGAATTTATAGCACGACTTTTGATGCTCCTTGGTTGGGGTCTGAGCAGATTATTTGTTGCGATTGCAAACGTAATAAAATGGTGGTCCGATAGTCCAGGATTTTGTGGAAAAACATTAAGATCTACAACATTTATTCCATGGGACAAAACTAGGTCCAGAGTATGACTGTGGCAGTGAGTAGGTCCAGAGACATGTTGGACAAAACCCACTGAGTCGATGATGGCTCCGAAAGACTTTTGGAGTGGGTCTGTGGACTTCTCCATGTGAATATTAAAATCACCAAAAATTAGAATATGATCTGCTATGACTACAAGGTCTGATAGGAATTCAGGAAACTCAGAGAGGAACGCTGTATATGGCCCAGGAGGCCTGTAAACAGTAGCTATAAAAAGTGATTGAGTAGGCTGCATAGATTTCATGACTAGAAGCTCAAAAGACGAAAACGCCATTTTTTTTTTTGGAAATTGAAATTTGCTATCGTAAATGTTAGCAACACCTCCGCCTTTGCGGGATGCACGGGGAATATGGTCACTAGTGTAACCAGGAGGTGAGGCCTCATTTAACACAGCAAATTCATCAGGCTTAAGCCATGTTTCAGTCAGGCCAATCACATCAAGATTATGATCAGTGATTAGTTCATTGACTATGACTGCCTTTGAAGTGAGGGATCTAACATTAAGTAACCCTATTTTGAGATGTGAGGTATCACGATCTCTTTCAATAATGGCAGGAATGGAGGAGGTCTTTATCCTAATAAGATTGCTAAGGCGAACACCGCCATGTTTAGTTTTGCCCAACCTAGGTCGAGGCACAGACACAGTCTCAATGGGTATGGCTGAGCTGACTACACTGACTGTGCTATTGGCAGACTCCACTAAGCTGGCAGGTTGGCTAACAGCCTGCTGCCTGGCCTGCACCCTATTTCACTGTGGGGCTAGAGGAGTTAGAGCCCTATCTATGTTGGTAGATAAGATGAGAGCACCCCTCCAGCTAGGATGGAGTCCGTCACTCCTCAGCAGGTCAGGCTTGGTCCTGTTTGTGGGTGAGTCCCAGAAAGAGGGCCAATTATCTACAAATTCTATCTTTTGGGAGGGGCAGAAAACAGTTTTCAACCAGCGATTGAGTGCTGAGACTCTGCTGTAGAGCTCGTCACTCCCCCTAACTGGGAGGGGGCCAGAGACAATTACTCGATGCCGACACATCTTTCTAGCTGATTTACACGCTGAAGCTATGTTGCACTTGGTGACCTCTGACTGTTTCATCCTAACATCGTTGGTGCCGACGTGGATAACAATATCTCTATACTCTCTACACTCGCCAGTTTTAGCTTTAGCCAGCACCATCTTTAGATTAGCCTTAACGTCGGTAGCCCTGCCCCCTGGTAAACAGTGTATGATCGCTGGGTGATTCGTTTTAAGTCTAATACTGCGGGTAATGGAGTCGCCAATGACTAGGGTTTTCAATTTGTCAGAGCTAATGGTGGGAGCCTTCGGCGTCTCAGACCCCGTAACGGGAGGAGTAGAGACAAGAGAAGACTCAGACTCAGACTCCGACTCGCTACATAATGGGGAAAACCGGTTGAAAGTTTCTGTCGGCTGAATGAGCGACACCGGTTGAGCATTCCAACAGTATTTCCCTCCAGAAGCCATGAGAAAGTTGTCCGGCTGCGGGGACTGTGCGGGGGGATTTATACTAACGTTACTATCTGTACTTACTGGTGGCACAGACGCTGTTTCTTCCTTTCCTACACTGAAATTACCCTTGCCTAACGATTGCGTCTGAAGCTGGGCTTGTAGCACAGCTATTCTCGCCGTAAGGCGATCGTTCTCCTGTATATTATGAGTACAGCGACTGCAATTAGAAGACATCATGTTAATGTTACTACTTAGCTTCGGCTGTTGAAGATGTTGACGAACCATGTCCAGATAAAGCGTCCGGAGTGAAAAAGTTGAATGAGGGAAAAAAGTTGCGATGGAAAAAAGGAAAATAAAGTAAAGTTGGCAGCAAAAACGCACAGGAAAATGACTCTTCTGTCTCGGTACAAGGCAGATATACGTATACATTAGGGCACTGCACCGTGTAAGACCCCGGGGTGGGCCATCCAGGATGGGCCGAAAATCCTCTTGCGCGTTAGATGTGTATTAGGTGTGTTTAAAAAAAAAAACTCGGGTTGATGGAATTTATCTGATTGTGATTATTGCTCATCTTTCATCCGACGGGGTGTCTGCTTGGGGTAATCTCTCAGTGGATGGTCATTGAACTCACGGCATCACAAACGGTAGAGAATAAGACAAAGAAAAGGGCAGTGCAGGGTACCTGTTACGTGTTGCAAGCCACAGGTTAGCTAAAGGCTAATGCTAATGCTAATGCTAAATGCTGGTTGTGTTTCATGCCACATTGTACATAAAGGCTAATGCTAATGCTAATTGTGTTGCGTGCTACATGCTAACGTGTGACCTAAGGGGGCCATTGCGATGGAATAAAGCCTCTTAAATTATGTTTGTGTGTGTAGAATTCAGAGTTCTATGCAATTGTGAGCTCTGTTAAATGTTGTTTGACTATGAGGGGAAAACGGAGGTACAGCAGGACTGTTAACTGTCTATTTGGGTTGGGGAGAGAGCTAAGAATCTCCCTTCCACGGGGAAAAAGTATTTTTGAATGTATCGCGCATGCGTGTGATTTTGCTAAACTACAACACGTTTAATTTTACGACACTACACTACAAAACGGGGGAGTTTATGGCACGAGATTATGACACGTTTGGTTTCCGGCACTAGACTACAACACGTTGTTTACTAAAACTACAACAAGGGTGATTGTGGGTAAATAGGTAACTCCTCTGTTACACTGTGTTGCGGGGAGGCTGAGACAAACAAAAAGGTTTATGGGTAGTGTAGTTGACTACTTGTATTTACTGTCCGGATGGGTTGTGGTAAGATAGCCACTAATTGATAAATTGGTAAAATAGGATATAGAAATAAAAAATTGGTTTTAATTATTCATAATTTTTAATTGATTTTTTAATTGATTTTTAATTTTTAATTAAATATATTTTTTGAATAAAATTTTAATTGAATTTTTTTAATATTCATGGTTGTTTGGTTTATATTAATAATTAAAGCGGGGAAGCCATAGGCTATATAGTCTAAAATAAAATAATTCACAATAAAGGAATATAAAAGAGTAGTTACAATGGGGAGAAAGGACAGCAAGGCTATGAAGGTGATTACACCTGTTGATATAGTACAAAATAGTAATCCTTTAGTTAAGGGTATTGCGAGGTTATCCGGCAAATGAAACAAAAGTTGCCCTTCATTCTCGAACAAAAAACTGATAAAAGATTCCAGCGATAAGATAAACAAAGCTATAGAGAAAAGGCTAAAGGAAGAGAAGGCGACAGAAAAACTAATGGCAGAAGTTAGTACACCTTTCTCACATACGGATTCAGCAAAAAGACCCCCACCTTATGAGAAGGAAGTAGAGCTTAGGGATGTTTATCCTCAGCTTCCAGTGATCCTCCAGCAGGGTGATTATTGCATCAGAGATGAAGATGAACTAATAATAGAGAGAGGACAAGCAGAAACGACGATAAAGATGAATCCAAAACTCCAGAAGGAAGAAAATGAGATGTCTGGAAGAGAAGAGTGAGGTTAAGGAAGATGGAACTTGAAGAAGATGATGAAGATGAAGATCAGAGTGATTGAGAAGAGATCATGGGTGGATATGACTCTGTGATCAGAAGGAAGTTGGCAAGAGAGGAAAGAAGAAGGATACTAGAGATTTGATCTCTGATGGAAGTTGAAGGAAGAAGGATACAAGAGATTCGAGTTCTGATGAAAGCGATGAAGATTTGGAGATTAAAGGTGCTTTATGTTCAAGAGGATTTTATCCTACAATGACTAGCAAAGAAGAAATAGAGATATAGACCAATGCGTATCATGCCTGGATAAAGCAAATAGTTTAGAAGAAGTAACACAGCTGAAGATACAGAAGAGAAGAAAAACTGCTGAGAAAAGAATCCCAAGAATTGGAGGAGAAGAATACATTGAGGCCAAGGAAAAAGGCCACTAGTAAGAAGATGATGGAAGTTGATATTTCGAGGACAGAACTTAGAATATAACCTTTTGAAGAATACTGATATGTCAACAATCACTGCCACAGCTTCAACAGGACCAGTTCCAACCGCAATGGTACCAGCCACCAATGGGGGTACCAGTTGTGTCATATCCACAGACAGGTTCTGGACAGACGCAGAATTGGAGAGGAAGAGGACGAGAAGGCTTAGAAGGAGGAGGAAGATTCCAGCTACACTTCCAGCAACTTTCAGAAGAGTGTTATAATTGTGGACAGGTTGGTTACTTTACCTGTGAGTGCAATAAGTCAGGAGGAAACATCAGAGGGAATTTCAGAGGAAGATACAGGGGCCAGTCAAGATCATCTGGAGGACAGGTGAACCCTAAGGATTCTAGAGCCTAGAAGATACGAAGGGGGGTGTCAGCTGATAGCATCGATTAGAGAAGAAGAGAAAATATCTAACAATTGAAGTAAAAACAGAGGACTATGAGAAGTGATAGTGAATAGTGGAAAAGCTTTTATCTGTGTTGAGCCTAAAGAGGTTAAACATCTCACTATGTAAAATTAACTAATTAGGATAGGGATTTGAGGTAGTAAAACAGCTAATTACTCTTAAGGAACCAATTGAGCTCTTCTATAAAGAATCAAAGAGAAATTAAAATAGACATACTAATATTAGAACATATACCTATTGCATTGTTGGGAAGAGATGCATGGTGTAAATTGAACTGTACAATAAGATGTACACTAGACGGCTGTCTGGTAGAAGATTTTAAAAAGAATAGGGTTTTTGGGAATCATATTTGCTTGAAAAGATAATATCATAGGAAGGATGATAATCTATTAGACTGCCTATTAGACAATCTGTCTGAAAAATAAAGTTAAAAGGGGTGACTGTTATTCTGGGTTACATTCCTACACCAAGAGATTTCAGGCTAGGCTAAAAGATGTTTAGTCGTTTGCCAAGTCTGTGTGTAAAGGAGTCAGAAGCAGGTGGGGACTTCCCAATCACATATTCTAAAAATTTGGTGGTAAAGGGATTTTGTGAATAAATCAGTGGAAAAGGTTTTTAAAGGTTAGGAGAAAAGATTAGATTAAAAAAGTTAGGAGAACTAGGGTTGAAGGAACTCTAAGACAGTAAGCTAAGTTTCAAAGTTAGTAGTAAGAGAGAGAGAACAGTGGTGAAGGACATTTTAGAGTTTAGTGGGAAGATAGATATGGTAGGAGTTTAGATCTGTTAGGAGCAGATGCATTGAGAAAGTATGCGTTGCTGAATGATAAGAGAAGATTGAGGGTGATTGAGTATCTATACTTACAGTTCCCAGCAGGAAGATCAAGGTAATTGTGGGTGTATTTTTTTATAATCAAAAGGTTGAAAGTCAGGGATTAGAGGTAGGACTGAGAGCTAAAAAAGTGACATTAGTGGTGATAGAGGGAAATACAAGTAAGGAGTTAAAAGTCTTAGGGAAAATAGATGAAGTAACAACAATGACATTAACACTTCAGTATATTAAAACAACAGTGAGAAGCAATTTAACTCTTTCAACATTGATAGTTATTAAAGCCATAAATATATCGCATTTGATTATAAGGGAACCAATAGCTCCAGCAGCAATTTTAGAAGAAAAGACTGTTATTAGGGTTAAAATAGGAAAGCAGATAGTGGTAGAGAAGAATATAGATTCATCTGAAATAGTGAAGGATACTATCATGGAGGTACAGGATGAGGTCTTTGATTTTAATGACAGACAAGGAGAGGTATCTGATCAGTACCGCTCGTTAGGGAAGAGAGAAACTAAATGCATATGGTTTGATTCTTCTGTTGTGAAAATTCAAGATGGATGGGCAGGTAGGAATCTTTGGTTCCAGCAGCTAGCTCATTCTGTAAGATCAGTGAGGAATCTTGAGGGTCCATGTCTGTTGAGAATTCCAGAACAGATAAAATAATGTCGTTGTCAAAACATTTGTTTAAGCCTAGGTTTAGGTGTTCTTGGTTAAATTAATTACCCTATGGTAATTTGTTAGATGGGAAGGAAAATCAGGTAACAGCGAAGCCTGAAGCATTGGAGGTGAAACCAGTGAGGGCTAAAAGTTGTTTTTGTTCTAATAAAACATATGATGTAAGGGGTATGTTTATGGGAATATCAGATTGTGATGATTATATGATAACTTTGGGTATGCATGACCTTAAGGGTAGTAATGAGAAATATAATGTTACTTTTTATGTTCCAGGTAGTAAGAATAGCAAGACTTTGATGGTGAAAGATTAGCTTTTGCCTGACAATGTGACTATTGGCAATTTTAGAGATATTTGGAGGGTTTGTGGTGATAAAGCGTATATATTCTTACCCTATGGATGGACAGGATGTTGTTACATGTCAACGTTGAAGCTTCCATATGAGTTTCTACCATTATAAGAGGGGTAGCACCGGACACAGATAAATCTGAATCTAGGTTTGGAAGTAGGGTGAAAAGGGACATGGCGACATTTCATAGTCTTGACGCCTATCATTGGAGGATAAGGCTAAGAGAGAAGGGGGGACTTTTTCCATGGTATGGTGTAACATTTTTGGCAGATCATATTGATAATATTAGCTATACTTTGATTCCAGATAGTTCAGATAGTATCACTATGCGTTGAAATATATAAGGGATGCGTTTGGTAGATCTGAAGGAGCTGGATGGTCAGCGAAGTCTTGGTTGCAAGATCAGTTAGGCCCAGTAGGAGCAGTGATGGTTTACGATTTAATAGCAGTTTTTATAGCACTGTGTGTGATGTTTGTAATTTGTTACTGACCTTTGAGAAAGCTATGATATTGAGATAGGTTGGAGTAGTGATGCCTGGAGACAACGCTCAGATGCCGTTGTTGACTGTTCCTGATCTGGATGAAGAGGGACAAGTGGGACTGGATGGAGTATTGATGATAAATATCCTTTTTGAATATTTGATCTTTTTTTTTTTTTTAATTCAATATTAATTCAATATTAGGGTGATTTTAGTATGATGTTATGAATCAAAGGGGGGAAGTGTATGAATGAATCACATTATCCTATTTCATTATTCTATCATTTATATTGATTCATACATCATTTATATATAATTTTTATATTCTTAGTTGATATTGATGTTTTAATTTGAAAATGTTGTTTTGCAAAAGATACTGTTTGGTCTTTTCTTTTCTTCCAGAAGCATTTGGGGGAAAATGTAAAGATTGAAATACTCAAACAAGGACAATATGAAGGGACAATATGAAAGGACAATAACTGGAGGAGATGGAACAAGGAAGGGGTGGAAAGGTTCCCATTCCATTATCAACAATGCATTGGAAGAGGAGACTATGGAGGAGATGAAGTGTAGTGGACTACATTCCAGTGTCTGCAATGAAATATAGACATATTTGCATGTGTAATACATAATTTGTGTCATATTCTTAGGTATTAAGTTTTGTAGAATGATATTTGATGTTATTGGATACATGTGGGGATCTTAGATGTTTTTGTTTATTTCGTGAATGCTTAGGGACAGGGAGTCTAGGCAGGGATAGAAGTCCACTATAGGGTCCGATGGGTTGACCAGCCTTGGAGTGGACATTTTGGATAGTATTTTGTTTGCAGGGGCGTACATGTGTATTTAATTGCATCATAGTTTCAAATGCATTAATAAGGATTTATGAGTTCATCGGGAGTACCTAGGTGGTTGCCTGGGGCAGAGGGACCGTGAGAGAATTTTACTGTCTTGATTGATGGATGGATATCTGGAAAGATGGCTGCCAGACAGTTTTTCGCTCTCACACTCCATAAAGATTTGTTCATATTTCATAGTAATGTATTCACACTTCATAAACAGTTATTCATATTTCATAGAAAGGTATATACACTCTAGAGAATAATGTTTTTTGGTTTAATGTTAAAGATACTCAATAAGATAAATTGTTACTTGTCATAATCCTATTCTGTTTGTTTTCGAGACTTTTAGTTCGTCTCGAAGGGGGGAAATGTAGTGTATTAGGATTATGTCTTTGTTAATGTTTTTCATGTGGAACTGAAAGGATGTTTGTTTAGCAGAAAGAGAGCCGGTTTTAATGTGACACCCCGGATAGGACAGAGAAGTCTGTGTGTTGTAGACAGGGGATTGGACAGTAGAGGGAGACACCCATATCTCGGGGAGATATATATACTGGGGAAAAACAAAGAAGAGGTTAGAGCGACCATTGCAATCTGGGAAGTCGCTCTCCGGGTGTCATGACATCCGTCACTTATGCTGACATCTTGTGATATGAATAAACTTATGATCAAAGGTTCAGTATGAGCGGACTCCTTTGTTTATCAGCAATAATTGCCAGCATTTACTCGATACGACACAGTCTATGGAGGAGAGGATTCTGGAGGAGACATCATACATCATTGCACCCTTGGAGAAAAGTGTTGGTATGAAAGTATAACATTTAAAATTGACATTAATCTGTCTTTGTGGTAAAGAAACGTATTTTTATTTATTTATTTATTTAACCTTTATTTAACCAGGAAGGGCTCATTGAGATTTAAAATCTCTTTTTCAAGAGCGTCCTGGCCAAGATAGGCAGCACCAAGTCATTACAAAAAATTACAGACAGACAACATGAAAAACTACAAGTAATCTAGTAAAACCCATTCATGAATTCACAGGAGTATAACAATATCAAAAACAGCAAATTAAAAACATTGACAGGTCAGGGAATCAGCCTCAAAATCCTTCATCAGAGATTTAAAAACACCAATCGGGACAAGTTCTTCCAGTTTAAAATTATTTTGTAAGGTGTTCCAAGACGATGGCGCAGAGTACATAAAATACCTTTTACCAAATTCAGTTCGGACATTTGGAACAGTTAGCAGGATAAAGTCCAGTGAACGAAGAGAGTACCCACCACATTTCTGAACAATAAAAATGCCCAAATAAAAAGGTAGTAAACCCAAAATGGCTTTGTAAATAAAAGTATACCAGTGACTGAGCCTACGAGTGACTAGAGAAGGCCAGCCAACCCTGGTATACAAAGTACAGTGGTGCGTAAGGGTTTTACAGTTTAAAATAAATCTCAAAGTACCATGATAAAGAGTGTCAATTGATCTCAAACACTGAGCGGAAGCATTCATATATAAAATATCCCCATAGTCTAGTAAAGGCATAAATGTAGCTGATACTAGCCTCCTTCTGGCTTCAAAAGAAAAACAGGCCTTATTCCTAAAATAAAATCCCAATTTCAGCTTCAATTTTTTTGTAAGTTGTTGAATATGCAATTTAAAAGAGAGGCCGTCATCAATTAGAATTCCAAGATATTTATATGAGGTTACAACCTCAATCTCCTTGCCCTGACAGGTAGTAACAGGTGAAAGGTTCAGAGGTCTATTTCTTGCATTAGAAAACACCATTAGTTTAGTTTTGTCAGTATTGAGGATAAGCTTCAATTGACACAAGGTATGTTGAACAGTATAAAAAGCAGTTTGCAAGTTCTGGAAAGCTTTTGTAAGAGATGAGGCACAACAGTAAATAACAGTATCATCAGCATAAAAATGAAGTTGTGCATTTTGGACATTTTTGTCTAAATCATTAATATAAATAGTGAATAAGAGAGGACCAAGTACAGAGCCCTGGGGCACACCATTCAGGACAGACAATTTAACAGACATAAGCCCATCAAATTGAGTGCACTGAGTTCTATCAGACAGATAGTTAGCAAACCATGCAAATGCATGCTCCGAAAGACCTACACTCAACAATCTCTGCCTTAGTATAGCATGATCAACTGTATCAAAAGCCTTAGAGAGATCAATAAAAAGTGAGACACAGTGCTGTCATACTTGTATCATACTTGTCATTTAACTGATTTTATCATAAATAGATAATAACTACTACTATATATTTTTATTTTGTACAGGGAAAACCATGGACACTCAGACTATCTTCCATAAATCTTCATTCAATATCCTTTATCTTGTACTATTTGGGTCCCGCTATGAATATGACGACAAGTTTCTTAAGTCTTCATTCGTATCTTCACTGAGAATGCGAAGATCACTAATGGACCCTGGGCATTGGTATTATACCATTTTAATAGGTTTATCACTTAATGTTAGTCAGACCTTGACTTAAAGGGATACTTCACCCAAATTACAAAATTACATAATGGTTTCCTTACCCTGTAATTAGTCTATGGACAAGGTAAGTGATAGATGAATTTGTATGTTTATGGTAATGACTAAAATTGTTCCACCCCGATACTGTATGACTGTGTAAACTGTGTTAAGGTAGTAATAAACCCGCTAACAGAGAAGGGGGTTGGAAACTGCTGAGACAGACATTCCAGGAGAAAGGAGACTTAGAAACTGTCCTATTTAAATATTCTATACTGTGGAAATTTACAGGCCGCCTAAAGGTGGGCGGAGCAAAGTCCTTTGTGTGGACGCATATAAAAAGGCTGTGTGTGTTTTTGGCGCCAGAGCGCTCTCATTGAATAAAAATGGCTGATCCCTTGCAGACTGGACAATTTGTTTAATTCATTCTTAACTAGAGTCTTACACCCTCTGGGGATTATTCAAAGTTTGAGTATTAGAGATAGAATTCTCGTCACAATTGGTCCTTCGAGCCGGATATCAATATCCGTTTTCTGTCGTTACGGGGACACCGAAAACCATGCACGGGCGGATGATAGCATCCGTATAGACTAAGACCTGGCCTCTGACATTCAGTGTTCATTACAGGCCGGTAGGAAACTGATAAACAACAGAAACTGTGACGATATCTAACCAAAATTGAGTCCCAGCTGCAAGAATAAGGTCAGTGATTTTTTTTCATGGCTTTTGGGGGGATTGATATCTTAAAACGGCAGTAGAAAAAAATTAACAGTTTGAATCTGCTGTAGTGAGGGTAGTAATCCATCGATAATCCGAAAGGGATTCATCAGGTACATCGTTTTTAGACGTTTATCTAGAGAAAACCATGTGCCAGTATTCTGGATAAATATAAAACGGGGGGTAGGGTGAAAATCAAAAGAGAGGAAGGAAGTGGGTCCGCAATTGACTCAAGGTAATATAAACTAGTTAATATTGAGATTGTACAAGATACAGTCTTTACAATATAAACAGGAAGGGAGATAATTATCATCATGTGAGATAGATACATTAAACAAGTCAAGAGTCATAAACAACTGTAGATTTGCTGTAACTCTATCCGTTTCATGAAACTGGAGCCTTACAAACTCCGGTAGTGTTAACTAATAATCATAAGGTTGTATACGTGTGAGACTTAACGATCCATCAAAAATCGCAATAATTAATTATTTCAAGGAAAGAATATACGATAAAATGTATAAGACATTAAGACCTAGTAATTTGTTAATAGGCATAAAATAATTGTACAAAATACTCCCTGAATATGAGAAATCTTGTTGGAGAAAAAGGTAACGTGTACAGGGGTGATCATATGACGTCAACACATTGAATTTTGGTCAAGCTTTCAGGGGGACATTATATTTGGGAAATGTAGAAGTAATGTAGGATTATGGTCAAATTGACCATAGTAAAATGTCAAAGGTTGATAGGGTTAACATTCCAAATTTGGGCACTATTATAGAATAAAATATTCCTGTAGGTTGTGCGAATATTGATTGTGTGTTGGGAAATAGCATTGTATGAATGTGATATGAAAGTCGTGTGAATATGGTAAGAGTTAATCTGAAGTTTTGAGAATAAGCAGTTGATATAATGATATCTTGGGGTTTGTAAAAACACTGCTTGTCATAGAATAGTGTGAGATGTTAGTTCAGGGAATAGTGACCAGTCTATAGGATTCTGGGAGGATTTTATGACTCAGGGGAAGAGTCTAGGTGGTAACGTTGTTGTTCCGATTGGAACTAGATTATGGTCAACTAACTTGTGGCAATAAAGAATAATTAGAAATACAAATGATTTAGTTGATATGAATATACTAAAATATGATGAATGTTATGTGTGGGTAATTGATTACTAGAGGTTAGGTAAAAGTGGAAGAATATATAAGTGCTGGCTTACACGCCCAAACACGTAGATGTACGGGGGGGGGGGACAGTACATAGATCATATGATAGAAATAGATTAAGCATTATTTCTATCTATCATTTCGGAGCAGAGGTAATATAGTAAGGGAATTTTTGTCAAGAATAGTGGGGGGAGTAAAATAATTATTTTTGTGTTGCTGAATGAGTTGATAGTTTAAAGACTACTGAGAAAAGAGTTGTAATGTGGACTATCGAATTGAATATGGATATGAATTCAATATATGATGGTAAAATACAGCAAGTGTTTGGTGTTACTTCTAGCCTACTTAGAAAGGATATTTACTTAGATCTGATGTATTCTAATAATGGAGGATTGGTGATAAACTGAACCAAACATGACGTTACTACAGCAATTTAGGATGGTTAATGTTGTTACGTTAGTTTTTAAACCCTATGATAGAGGTAAATGCAGAACGCTGTTTGAGAGTGTGTTTTATTTTGTCTACTAGTAAAAAATTGAAGAATGTCCATGTTTTTTGTCTGCGGGTGTTAACCATTGGGGCTTGCTGAAACGTGAGAGCGCTGTAAGGGATATTATGGGTTACGTTAGGTGTACGAGGATCAATGGTTGCTGTGGAAAAGGAAGTCATAGGGGGTTGGATGTTTGGGGTGAAAGGGCTAGCTAGTTAGTGGTGCGAACTAGTGACGTTTAGAGTGATGACGTAACTTGCTATGCGACATGGAAGTAGTTGTTAAACTTGCTTTGCAAGGATAGCGGATTTTGTGGAGCGACGGGTAATGGTGTTTCGATGGTAAATGTTGTCGATATGGGTAGAAGGTCCCTGGTTTGAGCCCAGGTAGGGACAGAAAGCAAATATTGATGCTATTGACCTAGATTACTAGAGGAATTGATAATATTACGTGAAAGGAATTGTCTTACCAGCACATAGCGAATAGTATAACATAGTAATTAAAGTTGCATATCGGTGAATAGATGTTTTGTTAGTTTTGACTATAACTTTACAATAATTTGTCATCCGTTAAAGTACTGTTATATGGAAAGTTAGCGATAGAGAATAATAGATATTGTAGAGGGTTTACAAAGTAATTAAGTTAATTGGGTAATGAGACATGTTGAATTGGATTGTTTAATAAGATTGGTATTAAAATCATTCTTTCTATTTAGGTGAATTAAAATATATTATTAGGTAGTATTGATTTGTGGAGACAATTTACTAATGACACGATTTCGTAAGAGGGTGAAAGGAAGTAGTGATAAGTGGGCTATATTGACAAATGTAGGACGCATTGGGATGATATGAAGAACATGTCTAGATAGTTGAATATGGAACATTATTTGATAATTGGTAATTATTATTAGTACATTATATAGTTTGTTTAAACAACAGTGAGTTATGCAGACAGTTCATTAATTCTAAAAACGATAATCTGTTTATGGTACGTTGAACAATAGGAGATAGTTGTTACTATTAGGCTGATGAAGAAATAAACATTTTTTGTAAGTATGAAGTTATTAAACAATAGGTTTATATTTTAAAACATCTATGTAACTGGTTGTGATGATTAAAATACTAGAAAGGGGTTATAGGTTTATATTAGAAGGTGTAGTGAACTTAATGAAACGTGGTATTATCTAGTGTCTTCTGAGTGGGAGTTTTTTTCCATGATTGATGGAAGTCTACTATAGCATTATGTTAAGGGAAGAGTAGGAGACAACGTATCAAACTATTTTTGAATAGATGCATGGGATAAAATATCACGTCTTACTTAAGCGGAGTACGTGATTGTATTGGCTAATGACTGAAATGTGACATTTACAGGGGTGACAGGAACAATAGAAGGGGAAACAGATTTTCCTATGTTGTTGATCAAGTAAATGATAATGGATCATTTGATATGGGATCACATGGAGCAGATTTAGGGGTTCAATAATCATTGTGAGATTTAAAGAGGATATGATCTTAAGGGTAATCAATTAAACATACTCATTATATACTAAGTGAAATTTGAGTGGTTTTCATCTTTTGAGAGATTTTATATAATCTTTTTATGGAGTAGTTATGAGGAATTAGATTGGAACAAACGATTATTGATGAGATAGGACTGTGTATATCTGTATCATGTTTTGTGTGTACTTACTATCTTTGTAATTGAATGTTAACAAAATGCATAATTTCTCTTCCAGGAGAAAGGGGATTTGCTTATCTCATTGGAATGTTGCCCAGGGCTAGGGGGAGCAGTTTAGTGAAGTTAGGCAGTATTAGGTCGTAAAAGGGAGCTACCACATTACGTAAGGCCTGGCTATTTTGTTTGTTGTTTTCAATTGGGTTTTTCAAATAAAACACAACACACCTAGTATGATGTTTATAAAGGGTTGTTATTTTGATTTTAGGGGGTTTTCAACAGGTCAAAGGTGATAAGTCTTAAAGGAGCACACACAGTGAATTCTATGACGTATTTTTCTTTTTTGACTGAGTTTTGGGTATACATGATTTCTTATGAGAATAAATGTAATGAGGACTTAATGTACACTTGGGATAAGTAACATTTATGAAATGTTTTGAATGATGGTAATGTTTAGTATACTATAGAATGGAGCAATTCTTTGAAGGATTTCAATGACCTCTGAACTCTGTTTTGACTTTCTAGTGTGAATTGATCATCCACACTGGTCATTCTAAAGGCATGAGAGGAGGACATTAAGATAGTTTATTTTACAGAGTTGAGGGTAATTTATAATACTGTGAAAAGTGTGAAGAAGTTTATAATTTGGTAATAATATACATGATTCGAACAATAAAATAACAAAAGAGAGAGAGAGCTTTCCCTGAATGAGGGATACCTGTTGCTAGTCAATTGTACTAATCTTGGATTACTTTACGGGATAGAAGTAAGTTGAGATATTATCAAATGTTGTCATTTTAATTTCATTTTTATTGTGGTTTAATAAACAATGTTGGTGTTTTGTTTTTGAAAGCATGAATCACGTTGTGACTCATGTGTTCAGAAAAGGAGGGGAAAATTCCTAGTACGCTCTGCCTCAGGCCATCAATTTATAGAGCGGTTATCAGCTCCTGTGACTTTACAACATGAAAATTCAGGAGGAGAAGTATGCATACCTGTACTGATATCAAGTTTATGACCAGTTAATCTACTAGGAAGAGATGCTATGACTCAGTTGAATGTAGCTGAAACACCGACTGAGAGGGGTATGAAGGCATATGTGGTACGGGATAACATGGTAGTGAGCGGGGAGGGAGAACCAGGCTATAACCAGGAATTTGGGAAAGTTTGAACCTCAGGAAGGAAGCCAAATGTTAATGTAGGTAGATTATATTCTATTGGCTAATCCCACTCAAGAGAGATGTAAGAAAGATACAATCCAATTGTTGACCTTTATGGCAGAACAGGGAGACAAAGTTAGCAAAAGAAAACTTAAACTCTGGCAGAGCGAGGTGATTTAGGAGGGGCGAACGTTAAACTCATCCAGGAAAACTGCTATACTTGAAGCGCCAAAACCATTAAACAAGAAACAAATGATGAGCTTTTTGGGAATTATTAACTTGTCGTGTATGAAGATTATGACTAGTCTTGAGGGACAAAGAAGAACTGTTTATCTTGGTTTGAATGTAGCAGTTGGAGGGTGACGCCCCAGGGGAGACCGGTGATTGGACGAAAAAGGGAGCAACCCATTTACTGACATTGTTTATAAGTATGGGTTAGACAAAGGACAAGTCAGGAGCATTCAGATTATTTTGGGACGGTGCTCCTCCAGACACCGCGGGTCTGTAACTTGTGCTGTAACCTTGTGATATTAATAAAAGCCTCTAATCATGGTGCAGCCTAAGTGGACTCTTTGTTGACAGCAATAATTGCCAGCATTCACCCGATATGACAAATGGCGCCCAACGTGGGGCTGGTCTGCATCTCTCTTTTGCTCATTCGTAGCCGCCAAGCTAACTTCGGTCTGAAGTCATGACCAGACAAGGGTGAGTGTTCCTCACAGCTAAGTTGTTAGTTTTGATACTGCGTGTGTACACTGGAGGGGTGTACCATACGACCGAAATGTGCCTCATGTGGCGTTATTGCGGTCGACTAGGAGTCTGTAATGATATTCTAAAATGTTATTCCATTGGTAAACGGCAGGTAATTGGAATTTTAGAGCACAAAACGGTAGGAATAAGTCAGATTAAGTATTGGCAGGTGTACAATTAAGGCAGATATGCGCATTCATTAGGGCACTGTACCGCTTAAGACCCCGGGGGGGCCATTTAGAAAATGATGGGCCGACAAATCCGCTGGCACGATAGAATGTGCAGTCGGTGGGTTTTAAAGAAAACTCGGTTTGATGGGATTTATCTGATTGTGATTATGGCTCGACTTTCGTCCGACGGGGGGTTTGATTGGGTCTAATTTCTCGGTGAAATGGTCATTAATCCACGGTAGCACAAAACGGTAGGAAACTATGTCAAAATAAAAAGGGCAGTGCAGGATGTCTGTTGCGTGGTGCAAGCCACAGGTTGGCTAAATGCTAATGCTAATGCTAATGCTGGGTTGTGTTTCAGGCTACATTGTACGCAAAGGCTAAGGCTAAATGCTAAATGCTAAAATGCTAATTGTGTTGCGTGCTACATGCTAACGGATATCCTTAGAGGGCCATTGCGATGGGATAAGCCTCTTAAACTTGTCTGTGTGGGTGTAATTCAGGTTATATGTTTTGTGAGCGCTGTTAAATGTTGTTTGACTATGAGGGGAAAACGGAGGTACAGCAGGACTGTTAACTGTTTAGGTTTGGGGAGAGAGTAGAAAATCGACCGTCCACGGTGAAATTGTATTTCTGAATGTAATGCGCATGCGTGTGACGGTACTAAACTACAACACGTTTTTGCTAATGGGTCATATTTCTGTTGGGGGCTGCAGGAAGACAGAGAAACACACAGACAAAGAGATATTTGGACACGAGTCTTCTAGTTGTAAAGCGGCGGTTGGTTAAAGATGAAACTTGTTTTGTGACCTATTGAATTGATAAATGAGAGAGATATATTGACGGATTATAATAAATTGAATTAGAAGACGATTAAAATTAAATAAAATGTCTTTGAGCGATCGATAATTATTCCTGAGTTAATTCTTAGAGCAAATGTAGAACGAACGAATATTGAATGGTTGGAAATACTCAGTAATTGCATTAACTACTAAAATGTTATTCTGTGTCTTTGTTCTTCTGTCATATGAGAGGAACGATAAGCGAGAGGAGAGAGAGAGGAGATACAGGAAGTGCTGACGTGACATCATGTGACGCGACAGAGGATCAGATATCAGGCTAGTTCACAAAATCTTCCCCTAACAGGATATGTGATGTTATGACAATTTCACATAGGCTTGGCAAATACTGATTTGAATAACATTTGCATTTTGGAGTCTCTGTGCATCACTGGGCTGGATTACAGTTCGGTTGGAAATCAGGTACTGACAGTATTCTGGAATTAAGATACTTGGGTGCATATTAAACAATGGAGTTTATGGGAATTGTAGTGTTGTAAGGTTAGAAGGCTTTGTTTTTGGGATTGCTTTGAAGTTGACTAACTTACATTTACTTTCCTGATGGATTGTGGTAAAATAGCCACTAATTGATAAATGGGTAAGTTAGGATATAGAAATAAAAAATTGGTTTTAAATTATTCATAATTTTTAATTGATTTTTTAATTGAATTTTTATTTTAATTAGAAATGGTTTTTGAATAAAACATTTAATTGAAATTTTTAATATTCATATTTTAGTTGATTTGATTTTTTTTTTTTTTGGAGTTGTTTAGTTATATTAATAATTAAAGGGGGGAAGCCATAGGCTATATAGTCTAAAATAAGATAATTCATAATAAAGGAATATAAAAGAGTAGTTACAATGGGGAGAAAGGACAGCAAGGCTATGAAAGTGATTACACCGGTTGATATAGTGCAAAATGGTAATCCTTTAACTAAAGTATTGCGAGGTTATCCGGCAAGTGAAACAAAAGTTGCCCTTCATTCTCAAACAAAAACTGATAAAAGATTCCAGCGATAAGATAAACAAAGCTATAGAGATAAGGCTAAGGGAAGTAGAGCTTAGGGATGTTTATCCTCAGCTTCCAGTGATCATCCAGGAGGGTGATTATTGCATCAGAGATGGAGATGAACGAATAATAGATAGAGGACAAGCAGAAACGACGATAAAGATGAATCCAAAACTCCAGAAGGAAGAAAATGAGATGTCTGGAAGAGAAGAGTGAGGTTAAAGAAGACGAGGATGATGAAGATGAGAGTGATTGAGAAGAGGTCATGGGTGGATATGACTCTGTGATCAGAAGGAAGTTGGCAAGAGAGGAAAGAAGAAGGATACTAGAGATTTGATCTCTGATGGAAGTTGAAGGAAGAAGGATACAAGAGATTCGAGTTCAGATGAAGACAGCGATAAAGAGGAGACTAAAGGTGCTGTGTATTCAAAAGGAGTTTATCCTACAAGGACTGGCACAGAAGAAATAGAAGAAGATGATGGAAGATGATATTTTGAGGACAGAACTTAGAATATAAGCTTTTGAAGAATCCTGATATGTCAACAGCAAGAAAGAACAGGATCAAGAAACTCTCAGAAAACTCAATCATACAACTGGTGGAGAAGAGAAGCTTTGGTTAGGAAGAATCAGAGTGAACCAAATCAACAATCACTGTTACAGCTTCAACTGAACAAGATCAAATGCAATTGTACCAGCCACCAAGGGGGGTACCAGGTGTTCCATATCCACAGCCAGTTTCTGGACAGACACAGAATTGGAGAGGAAGAGGACGAGAAGGCTTAGAAGGAGGAGGAAGATTTCAGCTACACTTCCAGCAACTTTCAGAAGACTGTTATAATTATGGACAGATTGGTCACTTTACCTGTGAGTGCAATGGGCCAGGAGGAAACAACAGAGAACATTTTTAAGGAAGATAAAGGAGCAAGTGAAGATCACCCGTGCTCCAGGTGAATCCTAAGGATTCTAGAGTGCCTAGAAGATCCGAAAGGGAGGTGTCAGCTGATAGCACCGATTAGAGAAGAAGAGAAAATATCTAACAATTGAAGTAAAAACAGGACTATGAGAAGTGATAGTGAATAGTGGAAAAACTTATCTGTGTTCAGCCTAAAGAGGTTAAACATCTCACTATGTAAAATTAACTAATTAGGATAGGGATTTGAGGTAGTAAAACAGCTAATTACTCTTAAGGAACCAATTGAGCTCTGCTATAAAAATCAAGGAGAAATTAAAATAGACCTACTAATATTAGGACATATACCTATTGCAGTGTTGGGAAGAGATGCATTGTGTAAATTGAACTGTACAATAGGATGTACATTAAACGGCTGTCTGGTAGAAGATGTTAAAAAAAAGTAGGGTTTTTGGGAATCATATTGGCTTAAAAAGATAATATCATAGGAAGGATGATAATCTATTAGACTGCCTATTAGACAATCTGTCTGGAAAATAAAGTTAAAAGGGGTGACTGTTATTCTGGGTTACATTCTTACACCAAGAGATTTCAGGCTAGGCTAAAAGGTGTTTAGTCGTTTGCCAAGTCTGTGTGTAAAGAAGTCAGAAGCAGGTGGGGACTTTCCCAATCACATATCCTAAAAATTGGTGGTGAAGGGATTTTGTGAATAAATCAGTGGTAAAACGTTTTTAAAGGTTAGGAGAAAAGATTAGATTAAAATAAGTTAGGAGAACTAGGTTGAAGGAACTCTAAGACAGTAAGCTAAGTTTCAAAGTTAGTAGTAAGAGAGAGAGAACAGTGGTGAAGGACATTTTAGAGTTTAGTGGGAAGATATGGTAGGAGTTTAGATCTGTTAGGAGCAGATGCATTGAGAAAGTATGCGTTGCTGAATGATAAGAGAAGATTGAGGGTGATTGAGTATCTATAGTTACAGTTCCCAGCAGGGAGATCAAGGTAATTATAGGTGTATTTTTTATAATCAAAAGGTTGAAAGTCAGGGATTAGAAGTAGGACTGAGAGTTGGAAAAAGTGACACTAGTGGTGATAGATGGAAGTACAAGTAAAGAGTTCAAAGCTTTGGGGAAACTAGAAGTAACAACAATGACATCAACACTTCAGTCTATTATAACAACAGTGAGAAGCAATTTAACTCTTTCAACATTGATAGTTATTAAAGCCATAAATATATCGCATTTGATTATAAGGGAACCAATAGCTCCAGCACCAATTTTAGGGGGAAAAATACTTATTAGGGTTAGGATGGGGACGTTCCTCCCACATGGAGAGATAATTATGGAGAAGAAGTATTGTTATCAGGACCAGATGTAGAACCTGCTGCACCTAGTCAAAGGAGGTATAGTTTGTACAACGATATGAAGTGGAAGAGGGTTATGAGTGACTGTTCATTCATTTTGCGTAATGTTACATGGAAAGATCAGGGAGAATATATGTGTGCTTATCTGGTGCAAGCATTAAAATTTGTTCCGGTTAAGAATTATTGGTTAAAGGGCTATGTAATTCGTAAAGTGACGCTTATAATGGAAGATTTGAAGTCTGTTGAAGTTTCCACAGTCATCAAAGGAGTTCAGGAAGAATATGTTACAGTAGTCACTCCAACAGTGAATAATACACATAGGATATTGGTAACTTTCCCACTAGAAATAATTAAGGTTAATACATCAACTAAATCAACTACTTTAATGGTAACTTTGGAAAGGGATTAATGATATGATGGCAATAGCAAATATTAGGAAGTATGACACCGACAACAACTTTTCTGAAATTAAAGGGGGTAGCAAGAAGGACTCAGGGGTTTATGTTACGGATGGAGAGTGCTGTCAATGATAGTACGAATAGGGTTAAAATAGGAGAACAGATAGTAGTAGAGAGAATATAGATTCATCATGGAGGTACAGGATGAGGTCTTTGATTTTAATGACAGACAAGGAGAGGTATCTGATCAGTACCGCTCGTTAGGGAAGAGAGAAACTAAATGGAGTGGTTTGATTCTTCTGTTGTGAAAATTAGAGATAGATGGGCAGGTTCCAGCAGCTCATTCTGTAAGATCAGTGAGGAATCTTGAGGGTCCATGTCTGTTGAGAATTCCAGACAAACATGTTAGAGACGGTCGCTCGACCTCTATCAAGTATGTGTCAATTTTATGCTTTGTCATGACTGTGGTATCAGCAACAATCAGTAACCGATAAAATAATGTCGTTGTCAAAACATTTGTTTAAGCCTAGGGTTAGGTGGTATTGGGTTGAGTGAATTAACTTGTGTGCATTTGTTAGATGGGAAGGAAACTCAGGTAACAGCAAACCCTGAACATTGGAGGTGAGGGCTAAAAGTTGTTTGGTTCTAATAAAACATATGAGGTAAGGGGTATGTTTATGGGAATATCAGATTGTGATGTTATTAGGGGTGTAACGATCCATCTACTACATCGATGTATCGATTTATATTCATATGATCCAACTACATCGATCTGTGCTCGGCGAGTTGGCCTTTTGGACAACATATATCGATCTAACATCGTTTTAAAATGTAATAAATCGATTGTATCGATACTAGGAAATAACCCATTGGATTTAAGCACGTCAGACTTTATATGCAGGGGTGCACATAACTGGTACGCAGATACGCAAGCGCGACAAAAATCAGGAATGCGTAATGCCACTTGTGTTACTACGCGCCTTTGCGTACTTGACCGATCTTCTCATCTAACCTTACAAATGACATGTTGCTTGTCAACTACTGTCAGGGATGTCCAAAAAGCAACAGACATTAAGCAGCTTCTTTGGCGTTTCGCCACCTACAAAGAAACGCCAACTGGAGCCAGAGCCGAAGAAAATACTTTTTTCGGAAAAGTGGCTCCAAGATGTGCAGTGGCTTGAAGCTAACGATGAGCGCACTGAAATGTGGTGCAAGATTTGCCGCTCAAATCCACATCTAGCAGACAAAACAGGTGCATTTTATAAAGGCTCAAAGAATTTCAACCATCCTTTATTTGACAAACATGAAAAGAGCAAGGAGCACACGAATGTGGCGCAAGACATTGCTAAAAGATAGCCGAGAATAAATGTCCAGTCGCCCACTTGCCAGATGGCGAGACAAGCTGAATGAAGAACAGCGGCAAGCTCTGTTTAATATTTTTCTCTTTCCATAAAGCTAAACATCAGATCCATCAAAAAGCAGCCCCCAAAATTCAGCAGACTGCAACTTGGCTCGTAACTCCCCGCTGATGGTGTGAGCGATGCTAGAGCAAAAAAAACTGCTGCACTGAATAAAGCTATGTGAAGAAAATGGGATCTCCTTTGTGGAACTAGGTAAGTTTCATAATACCAGATGGTCTGCATGGAGGCATTAAACACTGTTAAAAATATCAAGACTATTGCCAGCCATTAAAATGCAACTGGTTACCAGGTATTTATTTCAGTCACACTGGTTGAATTTTTGGCTAAAAGGTTACTGAATCGATTTCAAGTCACTGAATCGTTTCGGATCGTATCGTTCTAAATGAACCAATATCGTCCTTGAATCGTATCGACAACCACGAATCGTGATACAAATCGAATCGTTGTTAAAACGAATCGTTACACCCCTAGATGTTATATGATGACTTTGGATAAGCATGAACATAAGATTAGAGATGACAAATATAATGTAACTTTTTATGTAACAGTTAGTAAGAAAAGCAGGACTTTGATGGTTAAAAGATTAGCTTTTGCCTGACAATGTGACTATGGGGAATTTTAGAGATATTTGGAGGGTTTGTGGTGATGAAATATACAGTGAGGGAAAAAAGTATTTGATCCCCTGCTGATTTTGTACGTTTTCCCACTGACAAAGAAATGATCAGTCTATAATTTTAATGGTAGGTTTTAGGGGTGTAACGATTCGTTTTAACAACGATTCGATTTGTATCACGATTCGTGGTTGTCGATACGATTCAAGGACGATATTGGTTCATTTTGAACGATACGATCCGAAACGATTCAGTGACTTGAAATCGATTCAGTAACCTTTTAGCCAAAAATTCAACCAGTGTGACTGAAATAAATACCTGGTAACCAGTTGCATTTTAATGGCTGGCAATAGTCTTGATATTTTTAACAGTGTTTCATGACTCCATGCAGACCATCTGGTATTATGAAACTTACCAAAAGTCTCACAAGTCCGTCTGTTATGGCCTGTGCGGTTCGGTCAGCACCCAATTCAATCAGTCCAATAAAGTCCGAAGTAAACTCTCCGTTGCTGGACACAGACACAATGTAAACTATTTCCTGCTCAGTTTTTGTGATGTCCTCAGATCCATCAAAAAGCATTCAGTAAATGAACATCCTCAGAATAGGAAGACATGGGACGTGCGTGTTTAGCTTTATGGAAAGAGAAAAATATTAAACAGAGCTTGCCGCTGTTCGCCATCTGGAACGTGGGCGACTGGACATTTATTCTCGGCTAGCTTTTAGCAATGGCTTGCGCCACATTCGTGTGCTCCTTGCTCTTTTCATGTTTGTCAAATAAAGGATGGTTGAAATTCTTTGAGCCTTTATAAAATGCACCTGTTTTGTCTGCTAGATGTGGATTTGAGCGGCAAATCTTGCACCACATTTCAGTGCGCTCATCGTTAGCTTCAAGCCACTTTTCCGAAAAAAGTATTTTCTTCGGCTCTGGCTCCAGTTGGCGTTTCTTTGTAGGTGGCGAAACGCCAAAGAAGCTTCTTAATGTCTGTTGCTTTTTGGACATCCCTGACAGTAGTTGACAAGCAACATGTCATGTGTAAGGTTAGATGAGAAGATCGGTCAAGTACGCAAAGGCGCGTAGTAACACAAGTGGCATTACGCATTCCTGATTTTTGTCGCGCTTGCGTATCTGCGTACCAGTTATGTGCACCCCTGCATATAAAGTCTGACGTGCTTAAATCCAATGGGTTATTTCCTAGTATCGATACAATCGATTTATTACATTTTAAAACGATGTTAGATCGATATATGTTGTCCAAAACGCCAACTCGCCGAGCACAGATCGATGTAGTTGGATCATATGAATATAAATCGATACATCGATGTAGTAGATGGATCGTTACACCCCTAGTAGGTTTATTTGAACAGTGAGAGACAGAATAACAACAAAAAAATCCTGAAAAACGCATGTAAAAAATGTTATAAATTGATTTCCATTTTAATTAGGGAAATAAGTATTTGACCCCCTCTCAATCAGAAAGATTTCTGGCTCCCAGGTGTCTTTTATACAGGTAACGAGCTGACATTAGGAGCACACTCTTAAAGGGAGTGCTCCTAATCTCAGCTTGTTACCTGTATAAAAGACACCTGTCCACAGAAGCAATCAATCAATCAGATTCCAAATTCTCCACCATGGCCAAGACCAAAGAGCTCTCCAAGGATGTCAGGGACAAGATTGTAGACCTACACACGGCTGGAATGGGCTACAAGACCATCACCAAGTAGCTTGGTGAGAAGGTGACAACAGTTGGTGCGATTATTCGCAAATGGAAGAAACACAAAAGAACTGTCAATCTCCCTCGGCCTGGGGCTCCATGCAAGATCTCACCTCGTGGAGTTGCAATGATCATGAGAACGGTGAGGAATCAGCCCAGAACTACACGGGAGGATCTTGTCAATGATCTCAAGGCAGCTGGGACCATAGTCACCAAGAAAACAATTGGTAACACATTACGCCGTGAAGGACTGAAATCCTGCAGCGCCCGCAAGGTCCCCCTGCTCAAGAAAGCACATATACAGGCCCGTCTGAAGTTTGCCAATGAACATCTGAATGATTCAGAGGAGAACTGGGTGAAAGTGTTGCGGTCAGATGAGACCAAAATCGAGCTCTTTGGCATCAACTCAACTCGCCGTGTTTGGAAGAGGAGGAATGCTGCCAATGACCCCAAGACCACCATCCCCACCGTCAAACATGAAGGTGGAAACATTATGCTTTGGGGGTGTTTTTCTGCTAAGGGGACAGGACAACTTCACCGCATTAAAGGGACGATGGACGGGGCCATGTCCAATCAAATATTGGGTGAGAACCTCCTTCCCTCAGCCAGGGCATTGAAAATGGGCCGTGGATGGGTATTCCAGCATGACAATGACCCAAAACACACGGCGAATGCAACCAAGGAGTTGCTCAAGAAGAAGCACATTAAGGTCCTGGAGTGGCCTAGCCAGTCTCCAGACCTTAATCCCATAGAAAATCTGTGGAGGGAGCTGAAGGTTTGAGTTGCCAAACGTCAGCCTCAAAACCTTAATGACTTGGAGAAGATCTGCAAAGAGGAGTGGGACAAAATCCCTTCTGAGATGTGTGCAAACCTGGTGGCCAACTACAAGAAACGTCTGACCTCTGTGATTGCCAACAAGGGTTTTGCCACCAAGTACTAAGTCATGTTTTGCAGAGGGGTCAAATACTTATTTCCCTCATTAAAATGCAAATCAATTTATAACATTTTTGACATGCGTTTTTCAGGATTTTTTTGTTGTTATTCTGTCTCTCACTGTTAAAATAAACCTACCATTAAAATTATAGACTGATCATATCTTTGTCAGTGGGCAAACGTACAAAATCAGCAGGGGATCAAATACTTTTTGCCCTCACTGTATATTCTTACCCTATGGATAGACAGGATGTTGTTACATGTCAACGTTGAAGCTTCCATATGAGGTTTCTACCATTATAAGAGGGGTAGCACCGGACACAGATAAATCTAGGGTTAAAAGGGTGAAAAGAGACATGTTATAGTCTTTAAGTCTATCATTGAAGGATGAATCAATCTAAGGGAGAAGGGGGGACTTTTTCCATGGTATGGTGTAACATTTGGGAAGATCCTATTGATAATGTTAGTTATACTTTGAGTCCAGATAGTTCAGATAGTATCACTAGGGTTATATATGCATTGAAGAATATAAGGGATGCATTTGGTAGATCTGAAGGAGCGGAAGTCAGCGAAGACTTGGTTGCAAGATCAGGTAGGCCCAGTAGGGGCAGTGATGGTTCAGATTTTAGTTGCAGCTTTGATAGCACTGTGTGTGAGGTTTGTAATTTGTTACTGACCTTTGAGCAGGGACGGCTTGTTCAATAGGGCGATATGGGCGACGCACTGCCAAACGGGAAAAGGAAGGGATTTTTTTTCTAATCAATTATATCACGGCAACAGCAGTTATCAGTGTTCACGTCTGATCTGCCAGCCACTAAATGTCAAATCAGGCTAAAGTCGTGCTTCAAATGGCCCCGCCCGTTTTTTGGGCGATTTCAGTCAGGTTGAAAATCGCCCAGAAGTCTCTCATAGCCTGTCATGTAAAATCTATTTTTTTCACATTTCAAAGCTTTCAATACATTCTCTATGGGTGTCTGTGTGCATGCACTTACGCGCTTTCGTCATACGTGACGTAACGTTGAACGTAACTAAGACAATGGCGGCTAGCAGAGTCTATGTTGCGACCTGCAGTGTGGCGTTATTTTATGTTTTTAATTTGTAGACTTAGTTTACAAACATTCTGCAAACATTCTGCTTTGGACTGATCTTCGGTTTTGGACTGATCTTGTTGATCGTGTACATACCCGCTACGAACGGACTAAATAATGAAAACGCTGCTGGCAGCGGAATCCCAATACAGCTGGGAGACTTGGCTGGATGACAGAGTCCCGGACAGAGAGGTGGAGCCGGCCACCTTCACCCTGGTCAGAGCGGACCGCGATCCTGGTAAGAGAGCGACTCTGTACCCCGACATTGAACTGCTTTCTGTGTCATTGAACCTTACTATTGTTGATAAAACAAGTTTACTGGAGAACGGAGAAAAAGTAGAGACTTTTGGACAAGGTGGATAATTGTATAATATAAGGCAGTTTATTCAGAGGTAAAGATATCTGGAATCGCGTGCACGGACCCGTTCGTCAAACTCGTAGGGAGTTTATCAGAAGAGCCCCTAAACATTGTGTGCTGACATTTTATACAATAAAATGAAGTAGGTTGAATCTAGTAGTTCTGATCTTCTGATTGGTCCTGATGAGTTGGGCGATGTCACCTCCAGGCTAGTGTCACTGTTGCATTGGCTCTGAGTCGGGTTCTCTGTCTTCAGATGTTCAGCCTAAGAGAAGAGGATTTGTGTGTGTGTGTGTGTGTTTGTTATCAGTGTGTGTGTGTGTGTGTGTGTGTGTGTGTTTGTTATCAGTGATGATGTGTGTGTGTGTGTGTGTGTGTGTGTGTTTATCAGTGATGATGTGTGTGTGTGTGTGTGTGTGTGTGTGTGTGTGGGTGTGTGTGTGTGTGTCCTCAGGGCAAGAACTCGTGAGTTGGAAGAACTGAGAGACCTATGGCGTGGGTGTTATCCTTAGCCACCTGCTGACAAGGCTGACAAGATAGGACTCTTGTTCATTGTATTGAATACAAAGGCCCAACACAAAATGGGTCATGCACAAGATTTTAGTCAGACCAAGCTATAACATTATATATTTACTACGACAGTACATTCAACCAAAAGCTAATATAACAAAGGCATCAGAGATTATTTATAATCTGTCACAGAAACTGGAATCCATCTCCCCAGATCAGTCAATAAATGCTTCTGGTATTGACTTATATGCTGCCCCTGTCTTCATGTTGTTGCTGGACATATCTTTTTTAAAATGTGTGTAGGTCACCTAAATCATCAGAAAAATTGCCCCTCCTGAGAATTTTTTCAGGAGCCGCCACTGCCTTTGAGAAAGCTATGAGATTGAGATAGGTTGGAGAGTGATGCCTGGAGACAACACTCAGATGCCGGTGTTGACTGTTCCTGATCTGGATGAAGATGGACAAGTGGAACTAAATGGATAAATATCATTTTTGATGTTTTGATCATTTTTCAATTTTTTTTCAATATTAGTGTGATTTTAGTATGATTTTATGAATCAAAGGGGGGAAGTGGGTTAATGTGATTCATACATCATTTATATATCATTTCTATATTCTTAGTTGATATTGATGTTCAATTTGAAAGTGTTGTTTTGCAAAAGATACTGTTTGGTCTTTCCTTTTCTTCCAGAAGCATTTGGGGGACATGTGGAGATTGAAATACTCAAACAAGGACAATATGAAGGGACAATATGAAAGGACAATATGACTGGAGGAGATGAAACAAGGAGGGTGTGGCCGATTCCATCATCAACAATGCATTAGAAGAGGAGACTACGGAGGAGATGAAGTGTAGTGGACTACATTCCAGTGTCTGCAATGAAATACAGACATATTTGCATGTGTAAATACATAATTTGTGTCATATTCTTAGGTATTACTTTTTGTAGAATGATATTTGATGTTATTGAATACATGTGAGGATCTTGTGATGTTTTTGTTTATTTCGTGAATGCTTAGGGACAGGGAGTCTAGGCAGGGAGAGGTCCACTATAGGGTCCAATGGGTTGACCAGCCTTAGAGTGGATATTTTTTGGATAGGATTTTGTTTGCAGGGGCTTACATGTGTATTTAATTGCATCATAGTTTCAAATGCATTTACATTGTTTATGAGTTTATCTGGAGTACCGAGGTGGTTGCCTGGGGCAGAGGGACCGTGAGAGAATTTTACTGTCTTGATTGATGGATGGATTTGGAACGAAGGTTGCCGGACAGTTTTTCGCTCTTACACTCCATAAAGATTTGTTCATATTTCATAGTAATGTATTCACACTTCATAAACAGTTATTCATATTTCATAGAAAGGTATTTACACTCTAGAGAAGAATGTTTTTGATTTAATGTTAAAGATACTCAATAAGATAAATTGTCACTTGTCATAATCCTATTCTGTTTGTTTTCGAGACTGTTAAGTCTCGAAGGGGGGATATGTCGTGTATGAAGATTATGACTAGTCTTGAGGGACAAAGAAGAACTGTTTATCTTGGTTTGAATGTAGCAGTTGGAGGGTGACGCCCCAGGGGAGACCAGTGATTGGACGAAAAAGGGAGCAACCCATTTACTGACATTGTTTATAAGTATGGGTTAGACAAAGGACAAGTCAGGAGCATTCAGATTATTTTGGGACGGTGCTCCTCCAGACACCGCGGGTCTGTAACTTATGCTGTAACCTTGTGATATTAATAAAAGCCTCTAATCATGGTGCAGCCTAAGCGGACTCTTTGTTGACAGCAATAATTGCCAGCATTCACCCGATACGACAAACTATTGTAGAGCTTGGGTACCCCATTATGCACTGCATACTGGTAAATAAAGTGATCTTATCTATGGGAAGGCAATGGCAGGCCATGATAACATCATTTGGAACTCCGAGGCGGAGGAGCAATTCATAGAGGTAAAAGAAAAGTTGCTCACTTCCCAAACAGTCTTAGCTTTTGATGAGGTAGATTTTCTTTAGTGGACTATGAGATAAAACTGGATTAATCACGAACATAGAGTTAGAATTCTTTGTTGCTAGGCAAATAACTGAATTGGGTAATTTCACTGTGTGTGTGTATGTTTGAAAGATTTAAGTATGGACCTGTCATGTCCAACCATCAGTCTTCAGGTCAAGCCCGGGAGAGCCGGGGTTGAACAGAGTTTAAACTAAACATGAGTGTTTTTACAAGATAAGGGATTGATTGATTGTATTACTAAGGATAATTTACCAATATTACCTAAGTGTCACGCCCTGACCTTAGAGATCACCTGTATTCTCTGTTTGGTTAGGTCAGGGTGGGATTTGGATACATTCTAGTGTATCTATTTCTATGTTGGCCGGTTGTGGTTCCCAATCAGAGGCAGCTGTCGATCGTTGTCTCTGATTGGGGATCATACTTAGGCAGCCATTTTGCCTACCTATATTGTGGGATCTTGTTTCTGTTTCTGTTTCGGCTTGTTGCTGTTAGCCTTTAGAACTTCACGTTCAGTTGCTTTTGTTATTTTGTCAAGTGTTTATTTATTAAATTAAACATGTACGCATACCACGCTGCACCTTGGTCCGACCATTTATACAAAGTACGTGACAGAAGATCCCACCTCGCCAGCCCGGTATGCCCCGTACCTGCTCCTCGCACCAAACCAGTGGTGCCTGTCTCCAGTCCTGTACGGCCCGTACCTGCTCCTCGCACCAAACCAGTGGTGCGTGTCTCCAGTCCTGTACGGCCCGTACTTGCTCCTCGCACCAAACCATTGGTGCGTGTCACCAGCCCGGTGTGCCCCGTACCTGTTCCTCGCACCAAACCAGTGGTGCGTGTCCCCAGCCCGGTACGGCCCGTGCCTGCTCCTCGCACTAAACCAGTGGTGCGTGTCGCCAGCCCGGTACGGCCCGTGCCTGCTCCTCGCACCAATCCAGTGGTGCGTGTCTCCAGCCCGGTACGGCCCATTCCAGTGCCAGAGCAGTCCGCTCCACCGAGGAGGGACATATTAGACCCTGCTGACCGAGTTCCATCGGGGTCATCCTACGCGCCCTGCTCCGCGTCGTCCTGGTCGTCCCCGAGGCCGGGGTCGGCGCACGGCTGGAGCCGCGCGTCAGGGGGGGGGGGGGGGTACTGTCACGGTTTCGGCCGAGGCTGCTCCTCCTCCTTGTTCGGGCAGGCTTCGGCGGTCGTCGTCCCCGGAATACTAGCTGCCACCGTTCGATGTTTCATGTTTGTTTGGTTTTGTCTGTTTGTAACACCTGTCCCTTGTTAGTGTTTGATTGTGTTCCCTATTTAGTTTCGTAATTTGGGTCAGGTGTTATGTGTGATTGTTTTTGTCAGCTGTTTCATGTTGATGGGTTTTTTCTCTCATACTGTTGTTTTTGAGAGTCCGCACTGCGTGCGCCTTTTCTTGTTTTACGCACTGTTGTTGTGTGCGTTTAGTCGCTCTTGCCTCCCGGTTGGGTTGGCTATTTCTCCTGTCTGGAGTTGTTTTCACCACTAAAGACTGTTGACGAACACTTTTGTGCCTGCGCTTGATTCCCTTCACCACATCCACACTCAGCGTTCTGACAGAATCACACATCACCCATGGAATCAGCAGGAGCAACCGCGCCAACAGCGAGCATGGAGGATCGTCTTCGTGGGCAAGAGGACCGGATTAACCAGGTCTGTCATGCCCTGGAGGGGGTGATGAACACTCTCCACCGATGGGAGACCAGCGGGGTACCCACGGCCCCACCTACCGGACCATCCCCATCGGTCAGTCCTCCTGTCCAACTTCAGGAAACCAGTGGGATTCGGCTCTCGCTCCCGAGGGCGTACGACGGCTCCGCTGCCGGGTGTCAAGGGTTCCTGCTGCAAGTGGAGCTCTACCTCGCCACCGTACACCCGGCGCCCTCGGGACACGAGAGCGTCTCCGCCCTCATCTCCTGTCTCACCGGCAAGGCGTTGGAGTGGGCCAACGCCGAATGGAGGAGAATGGACGCCGCTACCACTACCTATGCGGAGTTCTCCCGCCGCTTCCGTGCCGTGTTTGACCATCCACCAGAAGGGAAGGCGGCGGGGGAGCGTCTGTTCTACCTCCGACAGGGGATGAGGAGCGCCCAGGACTTTGCTCTGGAATTCCGGACTCTAGCGGCAGATGCAGGGTGGAATGAGCGGGCCCTCATAGACCACTTCCGTTGCAGCCTCCGGGAGGACGTCCAGAGAGAGTTGGCGTGCAGGGACACCTCGTTGTCGTTTGACCAACTTGTCGACATGGCCATTCGGCTGGACACCCTGCTCGCCACCCGTGGTCCCGGGTGGGGTTCGCCCATTTCACCCTCCAGCACCTCCGAGCCGAGCCCTATGGAGCTCGGGGGTGCTGGCGCTAGAGAACGGAGGAATAGGAACCCGAGGGGGGCCGTTCCCTGCACTAACTGTGGCCGTGGAGGGCACACCGCGGCTAGGTGTTGGGGAGGGTCCCCCGGTGGAGGAGAAGGCAGGCCACGCATTGGGGGGTCCCCCCAGGTGAGTAGGCGCCCTACTTACCCAGAGCTTTCTGTCGTTCACCTAACCTTGCCTGTTTGTTTTCCACAGGTTGCACCTCGTTCCCAGCATAAGGCGCTAGTAGATTCAGGCGCAGCTGGGAATTTTGTAGATCGCCAGTTCTGTGTAGAGTTAGGGATTCCTCTCCTTCCCGTTGATAAGCCTTTCCCTGTTCATGCCCTAGATAGCCGTCCGTTAGGATCTGGGTTGATTAGGGAGGTCACGGCACCCCTTAAGATGATGGCGCAGGGGGGTCATGAGGAAACAATTCAGCTCTATCTGATTGACTCTCCTGCGTATCCGGTGATGCTGGGGCTTCCCTGGTTGATGACCCATGACCCTACTATTTCGTGGCGAGAGAAAGCTCTTAAAGGGTGGTCTGCCCAGTGTGAGGGGCGGTGTCTGGGTGTTTCCATAGGGGCGACCTCGGTGGAAAGTCAGAATCTAATGCCAGCACTGCATATTCCCCCCCGAGTATGAGGATTTGAAACTGGTGTTTAGTAAAACTAGGGCGGCGCAGCTGCCACCTCATAGACTGGGGGATTGTGCGATAGATCTCCAGTCAGGAGCAGCACTCCCGCGGAGCCATGTGTATCCCTTGTCTCAAGAGGAGAGGAAGGCAATGGAAACTTACATCACTGAGTCTCTGAGACAGGGATACATACGGTCCTCCACTTCACCCGCTTCCTCGAGTTTCTTTTTTGTGAAGAAAAAGGATGGAGGTCTGCGCCCGTGTATTGATTACCGCGGTCTCAATCAGATTACGGTGAAGTACAGCTATCCACTTCCTCTGATTGCGACTATGACGGAGTCATTACACGGTGCTCAGTTCTTCACAAAATTGGATCTCAGGAGCGCATATAACTTAGTGCGCATTAGAGAGGGCGATGAATGGAAGACAGCGTTTAGCACGACCTCCGGACATTACGAGTATCTCGTCATGCCATATGGGTTAATGAATGCTCCCTCAGTCTTCCAATCCTTCGTCGATGAGATTTTCCGGGACATGCAGGGAGGGACATGCAGGGACAGGGAGTAGTCGTGTACATAGAGGATATTCTGGTGTACAGTCCTACCCGAGCAGAGCATGTAGCCCTGGTGCGCCGAGTATTGAGGAGACTGTTGGAGCATGACCTATATGTCAAAGCAGAGAAATGTCTGTTCTTTCAGAAGTCGGTCTCCTTTCTGGGTTATCAGTTGTCTGCGTCAGGGGTGAAGATGGAGGTGGACCGGGTGTCAGCTGTGCGTAATTGGCAGACCCCAACCACTGTGAAGGAGGTGCAACAGTTCTTGGGTTTTGCAAATTATTACCGGAGGTTTATCCGGGGTTTTGGACAGGTGGCAGCTCCCATAACGTCTCTGTTGAAGGGGGGTCCAGTGCGCTTGCGGTGGTCAGCTGAGGCGGACAGGGCTTTTGGGAAACTGAAGGACCTGTTTACCTCGGTGCCGGTGTTGGCACATCCGGATCCCTCTTTACCTTTCCAGGTAGAGGTAGACGTGTCAGAGGCCGGTATAGGGGCCGTTCTCTCTCAACGGTCTGGCACACCACCTAAACTCCGTCCCTGTGCCTTTTATTCTAAAAAGCTCAGTCCGGCGGAGCGGAATTATGACGTAGGAGACAGGGAGCTGTTAGCCGTGGTACAGGCCCTAAAGGTGTGGCGGCATTGGCTTGAGGGGGCTCAACACCCTTTCCTCATTCTAACTGACCACCGTAACCTGGAATACATCCGGGCAGCTAGGAGACTGAATCCTCGCCAGGCCCGCTGGACTATGTTTCTAGCCCGGTTTGTGTTTAAAATTACTTACATCCCTGGGTCCCAGAACGGGAAGGCAGATGCTCTGTCTCGGCGGTATGACGCGGAGGAGAGGTCCGTTGAGCCCACTCCCATACTACCAGAGTCGTGTCTGGTTGCACCGGTGGTGTGGGAGGTTGATGCCGAGATCGAGCGGGCGTTACGCACCGACCCAAGTCCTCCACAGTGTCCAGTGGGTCGGACGTACGTTCCGCTCGAGGTACGCGATCGCCTCATTTATTGGGCTCATACGTCCCCCTCCTCTGGACATCCAGGTATCGGCCGGACAGTTCACTGCCTTAGCACTAAGTACTGGTGGCCAACGTTAGCCAGGGATGTGAGGATTTATGTCTCCTCCTGTTCGGTGTGTGCCCAGTGTAAGGCGCCCAGACATTTGCCCATGGGTAAGCTACAACCCCTGCCCGTTCCACAACGACCCTGGTCCCACCTCTCGGTGGATTTTGTTACCGACCTTCCCCCCTCACAGGGGAATACTACCATCCTGGTCGTTGTGGATCGGTTCTCGAAGGCCTGTCGTCTCCTTCCCATGCCGGGTCTACCCACTGCCCTACAGACCGCTGAGGCTCTGTTTACCCATGTCTTCCGGCATTACGGGGTACCCGAGGGTGTAGTGCCTGATCGAGGCCCCCAGTTCACCTCCAGAGTGTGGAGAGCGTTTATGGAACGGTTGGGGGTTTCGGTAAGCCTTACCTCGGGTTACCATCCGGAGAGTAATGGGCAGGTTGAACGTGTTAACCAGGATGTGGGTAGGTTTCTGAGGTCTTATTGCCAGGGCCGGCCGGAGGAGTGGGCGAGATACGTTCCTTGGGCCGAGATGGCCCAGAACTCTCTCCGCCACTCCTCCACCCAACTAACCCCTTTCCAGTGTGTGTTAGGGTACCAGCCGGTTCTGGCACCTTGGCACGAGAGCCAGATCGAGGCCCCTGCGGTGGATGAGTGGGTGCGGCGCTCGGAGGAGACATGGAACGCTGCCCACGTACATCTGCAGCGGGCCATCCGTCAACAGAAAACGAGCGCCGATCTCCACCGCAGTGAGGGGCCTGTGTACGCACCTGGAGATCGAGTCTGGCTCTCGACCAGAAACCTGCCCCTCCGCCTGCCCTGCCGGAAGCTGGGTCGGCGGTTTGTGGGGCCATTCAAAGTCCTGAGGAGGTTGAACGAGGTGTGTTACAGGTTAGAACTGCCTATTGATTATAGGAATATTAACCCCTCGTTCCATGTGTCTCTCCTCAGGCCGGTGGTAGCTGGTCCACTCCAGGAGTATGAGATAGAGGAGACTCCTCCGCCCCCGTTGGACATCGAGGGGGCTCCGGCGTACACTGTGAGGTCCATCCTTGATTCGAGACGCCGGATGGGGGGTCTTCAATATCTCGTGGAGTGGGAGGGGTACGGCCCGGAGGAGCGGTGCTGGGTGCCGAGGAGGGACATATTAGACCAGTCCCTGCTGACCGAGTTCCATCGGGGTCATCCTACGCGCCCTGCTCCGCGTCGTCCTGGTCGTCCCCGAGGCCGGGGTCGGCGCACGGCTGGAGCCGCGCGTCAGGGGGGGGGGGGGGTACTGTCACGGTTTCGGCCGAGGCTGCTCCTCCTCCTTGTTCGGGCAGGCTTCGGCGGTCGTCGTCCCCGGAATACTAGCTGCCACCGTTCGATGTTTCATGTTTGTTTGGTTTTGTCTGTTTGTAACACCTGTCCCTTGTTAGTGTTTGATTGTGTTCCCTATTTAGTTTCGTAATTTGGGTCAGGTGTTATGTGTGATTGTTTTTGTCAGCTGTTTCATGTTGATGGGTTTTTTCTCTCATACTGTTGTTTTTGAGAGTCCGCACTGCGTGCGCCTTTTCTTGTTTTACGCACTGTTGTTGTGTGCGTTTAGTCGCTCTTGCCTCCCGGTTGGGTTGGCTATTTCTCCTGTCTGGAGTTGTTTTCACCACTAAAGACTGTTGACGAACACTTTTGTGCCTGCGCTTGATTCCCTTCACCACATCCACACTCAGCGTTCTGACAGAATCACACATCACCCATGGAATCAGCAGGAGCAACCGCGCCAACAGCGAGCATGGAGGATCGTCTTCGTGGGCAAGAGGACCGGATTAACCAGGTCTGTCATGCCCTGGAGGGGGTGATGAACACTCTCCACCGATGGGAGACCAGCGGGGTACCCACGGCCCCACCTACCGGACCATCCCCATCGGTCAGTCCTCCTGTCCAACTTCAGGAAACCAGTGGGATTCGGCTCTCGCTCCCGAGGGCGTACGACGGCTCCGCTGCCGGGTGTCAAGGGTTCCTGCTGCAAGTGGAGCTCTACCTCGCCACCGTACACCCGGCGCCCTCGGGACACGAGGGCGCCGGGTGTTTCTTGTTTTACGCACTGTTGTTTTGTGCGTTTAGTCGCTCTTGCCTCCCGGTTGGGTTGGCTATTTCTCCTGTCTGGAGTTGTTTTCACCACTAAAGACTGTTGACGAACACTTTTGTGCCTGCGCTTGATTCCCTTCACCACATCCACACTCAGCGTTCTGACAGGGGTTAAGGAAAACACACAGGAGCGCAGGAAGAAATTGGGTACAATGTCTAACGATAGTATTAATGACGATCAGGATAACTCCAGATAAAAAAGGGTTATTGCCAGAGCATGCTTGTAAATACATTTATCCTGAGTGTAAACATTTAGTCAAAGGGTGGATTGATAGATGAATTTGTATGTTTATGGTAATGACTAAAATTGTTCCACCCCGATACTGTATGACTGTGTAAACTGTGTTAGAGTTATAAGGTAGTAATAAACCCGCTAACAGAGAAGGGGGTTGGAAACTGCTGAGACAGACATTCCAGGAGAAAGGAGACTTAGAAACTGTCCTATTTAAATATTCTATACTGTGGAAATTTACAGGCCGCCTAAAGGTGGGCGGAGCAAAGTCCTTTGTGTGGACGCATATAAAAAGGCTGTGTGTGTTTTTGGCGCCAGAGCGCTCTCCCTTGCAGACTGGACAATTTGTTTAATTCATTCTTAACTAGAGTCTTACACCCTCTGGGGATTAATCAAAGTTTGAGTATTAGAGATAGAATTCTCGTGACTGTAAGACAGTAATCCATGCTTTGGTTTTTGTTTATCTGGCCATTGTCTCCTAAAGTATTTTTCTTTTGCATTTGTGGTACAAATCCAATCCAAACTGAGCATTTGGAGACAGTGGCCAGGTAAACAAAACCAAAGTATGGATTCCTGTCTTAACTTGTACATGGACTTCTTAAAGGGTAAGGAAGCCAATATGTAATTTGGGTTAACTATCCCTTTATTTTGAAAGCAGATATGGGTGGGAGATCATTGGTTATGTGTTTTGAATATCTCCACAGCTTTATGATGCACTGCCCATGCTGCGACATCTTCCCTTGCCCTTCCAGAAGGCCTTTAAAAATGTAGAATCCAGTAAACAGATTGCCATTGACATGGTCACTGAGCGTAAGAAGACCTGAGTTCCTGGTAAACCAATGGACTTCATTGACAGCTACCTGGATGAACTAGACAAAGTGTGTGTGTGTTTTTTTTAAATGGGAGTTTAGGTAGCTTAAAGTAGCTGATCAGTGTTTCCAGATTTGTTTGAAATATTCTGTATAATTAATTACAATATGAGTAAACTTGTTTTCCTTCCCAAAAAAATTGTAATGAAGTATGTTAAAAAGCAACTTTTGTGTGTTTGAAGGGTGTGGCCCCCGTGTAGCTCAGTTGGTAGAGCATGGCGTTTGCAACACCAGGGTTGTGGGTTAGATTCCCGCGGAGGCCAGTATGAAAATGTATGCACTAACTAACTGTAAATCGCTCTGGATAAGAGCATCTGCTAAATGACTAAAATGTTAAATGTGGCTGTACCGTAACAACAAAATGGTTTGGGCAAATACTGGTCATTATAAATATTCATGACAAGTAAACAGCTAATTGGGCAACTTAGCCAATGAGACATCTCGGCCAAAATATGTGAGGTCACCTCATACGAGGAAATCGCAAGCATTTTTTAAACGGTCTGTTTCAGGGTCAGCTCCAGGCATAAGCCACATAAGCGGTTACTTAGGGCCCCTCTCAACTTACTATTGAGAGTAAGAATAGTAGAATACACCAGGTGCAATTTCGAAATTTGGTTGTGCATCAACAGTTTCTCTCGTTATGTCAGTCAATCAATTAGCTGACAATTAGCGATTTCCCTTTTTAGATTGTGTCACGTTGTCACGCCCTGGCTCTGGGGACTCTTATATGTTGAGCCAGGGTGTGGATTGTCTATGTTGTATTTTCTATGTTTTTTGTTCAAGTTCGTGTAGATCTATGTTGGCCAGGGTGGTTCCCAATCAGAGGCAGCTGATTCTCGTTGTCTCTGATTGGGAACCATACTTAGGCAGCCTGTTTTGGCACAGTTAATTGTGGGATCTTGATCTGTAAAGTTTGTGTTTAACCCTAGGACTTCACGTATCGTTTGTTTTGTTCGTGTGTGTACTCATTAAAATAATGTACACTTATCACGCTGCGCCTTGGTCCGCTTATTATGACGATCGTGACAGAAGATCCCACCTCGACTGGATCAAGCAGCGTGACGAGGAGAGAGGATGGACTTGGGAGGAGATGAGTGCGAGTCTGGCAAGAGGGATGGAGGCCTTGAGCACGGGGGAGAGACAAGCCCAATACATTTTTAGGGGGGGGGCTCACACCGTGGACGGCGAGGCAGCGGGAGGCAGCGATAGAGCGGTTCGGCAGGTTAGCAGAGGAGGCCGCCAGGTTACGGGGGCCACTGGTCACGAGGGAGAAGGGTAGTGTAGAGGCACGGCGAGAGGTACTGGGGTGTGTTACCAGTCCTGTCCGGCCTGTTCCTGATTCCCGCACAAGGCCAGTGGTGTGTGTTCCCAGTACGGTCAGGCCCGTTCCTGCTCCCCGTACTAAGCCAGTGGTGCGCGTCGCCAGCCCGGTCCGGCCTGTTCCTGCTCCCCGCACCAAGCCAGTGGTGCGCGTCGCCAGCCCGGTCCGGCCTGTTCCTGCTCCCCACACCAAGCCAGTGGTGCGCATCGTCAGCCCGGTCCGGCCTGTTCCTGCTCCCCGCACCAAGCCAGTGGTGCGCGTCGCCAGCCCGGTCCGGCCTGTTCCCCACACCAAGCCAGTGGTGCGCGTCGCCAGCCCGGTCCGGCCTGTTCCTGCTCCCCGCACCAAGCCTGTGGTGCGCGTCGCCAGCCCGGCCCGGCCCGTGCCTGCTCCCCGCACCAAGCCAGTGGTGCGCGTCGTCAGCCCGGTCCGGCCTTGTCCTGCTCCCCGCACCAAGCCAATGGTGCGCGTCGCCAGCCCGGTCCGGCCTGTTCCTGCTCCCTGCACCAAGCCAATGGTGCGCGTCGCCAGCCCGGTCCGGCCCGTTCCTGCTCCCCTCACTAAGCCAGTGGTGCGCGTCGTCAGCCCGGTCCGGCCTGTTCCTGCTCCCCGCACCAAGACAGTGGTGCGCGTCGTCAGTCCGGCACAGCCCGTGCTTGTTCCACCGGTGCCTGGTCAGGTACCGGTCAGCTGCTCCACACCGGAGCCTGAGCAATCCGCTCCACCGGTGTCCAGTCCAGCTCCGGCCAGCGGGGCCAGACTAGACCAGGGGCGCTACGGAGGGGTAGCGAGAGAGTGGTGGTCACGCCCGGAGCCGGAGAGTGGTGGTCACGCCCACAGTTAATTGTGGGATCTTGATTCGTAAGGTTTGTGTTTAACCCTAGGACTTCACGTATCGTTTATTGTTTTGTTCATGTGTGTACTCATTAAAAGAATGTACGCTTATCACGCTGCGCCTTGGTCCGTTTCTCACGACGATCATGACACACGTTCGTTGAAGGACGGATCAGACCAAGGCGCAGCGTGAACTAAACACACGAACAAAACAACAAAACAACGTAACGCGAAATCCTCAGGCTAAACACAATACAAGCCTATACACAGAACAAGATCCCACAACTAAGGATTGCAAACAGGCTACTTAAGTATGATCCCCAATCAGAGACAACGAGCGACAGCTGCCTCTGATTGGGAATCACACCCGGCCAAACATAGAACCACAATAACTAGAATGTGAACATAAAAATAATAACATAGATCTCCACACCCTGACTCAACATACAAGAGTCCCATAAGTCAGGGCGTGACAGTACCCCCCCCCAAAGGTGCGGACTCCGACCGCACAAACCTGACATAACAGGGTAGGGTCCGGGTGGGCATTCCGCCTCGGAGGCGGATCCGGCTCTGGGCATGACGACCACATTCTCTCAGCCTCCCCGTTGCGCCCCTGGTCTGGTCTGGACCTCGGCGTGCTGCTTCCCCTCTTCTTCCTCCCACGATGCACCAAGCCCTGTCTGGACCCTGGTGTGGGAGACCCCGAACCTGGAGAGGGGCTGACGTCTGGGCCTGGATCGGCAATCCTCCCGCGATGCACCAAGCCCTGTCTGGGCCCTGGTGTGGGAGACCCCGAACCTGGAGAGGGGCTGACGTCTGGGTCTGGACTGGAGCTGCTGACCGGAGCTGGACTGGACCCCGGTGGAGCGGACTGCTCTGGTTCCGGAGTGGATCCGCTGACCGGAGCTGGACTGGGCACCGGTGGAGCGGACTGCTCTAGCTCCAGAGTAGAGCAGCTGACCGGAGCTGGACTGGACCCAGGTGGAGCGGAATGCTCTGGCTCCGGAGTGGAACTGCTGACCGGAGCTGGATCAGGCACTGGTGGAGCGGACTGCTCTGGCTCCGGAGTGGAGCAGCTGACCGGGCACGGGCCGTGCCGGAATGGACACACGCACCACTGGTCTGGTGCGAGGAGCAGGCACGGGCCGGACCGGACTAGGAACACGCACCACTGGCTTGGTGCGGTGAGCAGGCACGGGCCGTACCGGACTGGGAACACGCACCACTGGCTTGGTGCGAGGAACAGGAACGGGCCGGACCGGACTGGGAACACGCACCACTGGTCTGGTGCGAGGAGCAGGAACGGACCGGGCCGGACTGGCGACACGCACCACTGGCCTGGTGCGAGGAACAGGAACGGGCCGGGCCGGACTGGGGACACACACCACTGGCTTGGTGTGGGGAGCAGGTACGGGGCATACCGGGCTGGCGATATGCACCACTGGCTTGGTGCGGGGAGCAGGCACAGGCCGTACCGGACTGGGAACACGCACCACTGGCTTGGTGCGAGGAACAGGAACGGGCCGGGCCGGACTGGCGACACGCACCACTGGCTTGGTGTGAGGAGCAGGAACGGGCCGGGCCGGACTGGGGACACACACCACTGGCTTGGTGCGAGGAGCAGGTACGGGCCGCACAGGACTGGTGAGGTACACTGGTGACACAGTGCGTAGAACCGGAGCAGGATATACTGGACCTTGGAGGCGCACTGGAGACCAGGAGCGTTGAGCCGGCACAACCCGTCCTGGCTGGCTGCCCACTTTCGCACGACAAGTGCGGGGCGCTGGCAACGAACGCACTGGGCTATGCATGCGCACTGGCGATACAGTGCGTATCTCCGCATACATGGGTTCCTCAATTAACCCACGCTCCTTATGTTGCCTAACCAGCATCTACTTCCTCCTTCTCCCTACGAGCCTCCTGCAGTGCCTCCTCTTGAATGGAGCTCTCCCGCTCTATTCTCGCTATCAGCCCCCGTAATGTGGTGGCCTCCTCTCTTACCCTGCAGAACCGATCCTTCTCTCTCTCTCGGCAATCCTCCTCCAGTGAGGACTCCTCCGGGAGCCCCCACGAGTTAGGGAACAGAAACTCATCGTCGTCGTCATCCTACGACTCCTCAGTATAAAACTGTTCCCACTCTGTTCCCATGATCGTAGGGACTCAACCTGGAAACCCACCGGGTGCAGTGGTCGGGGCTCTTCTCTCTCGCTCCCCGACCACCCCTTTAGCACCCCCCAAAAATTATTGGGGCTGCCTCTCGGGCTTCCTCCTCGGCCGGCGCCTTCTGTGTTTCCGTTGCTCCTCTCTTGCCTGGGCATCTACCTTCGCCCATGGTCCTTTCCCCGCAAATATCTCCTCCCAAGACCAAGTTTGCTCCTGGGCACGCTGCTTGGTCCGTGTTTGGTGGGATCTTCTGTCAGACCAAGGCGCAGAGTGAAATGCATACAGTGAGGGAAAAAAGTATTTGATCCCCTGCTGATTTTGTACGTTTTCCCACTGACAAAGAAATGATCAGTCTATAATTTTAATGGTAGGTTTATTTGAACAGTGAGAGACAGAATAACAACAAAAAATCCTGAAAAACGCATGTAAAAAATGTTATAAATTGATTTCCATTTTAATTAGGGAAATAAGTATTTGACCCCCTCTCAATCAGAAAGATTTCTGGCTCCCAGGTGTCTTTTATACAGGTAACGAGCTGACATTAGGAGCACACTCTTAAAGGGAGTGCTCCTAATCTCAGCTTGTTACCTGTATAAAAGACACCTGTCCACAGAAGCAATCAATCAATCAGATTCCAAATTCTCCACCATGGCCAAGACCAAAGAGCTCTCCAAGGATGTCAGGGACAAGATTGTAGACCTACACAAGGCTGAAATGGGCTACAAGACCATCACCAAGCAGCTTGGTGAGAAGGTGACAACAGTTGGTGCGATTATTCGCAAATGGAAGAAACACAAAATAACTGTCAATCTCCCTCGGCCTGGGGCTCCATGCAAGATCTCACCTCGTGGAGTTGCAATGATCATGAGAACGGTGAGGAATCAGCCCAGAACTACAAGGGAGGATCTTGTCAATGATCTCAAGGCAGCTGGGACCATAGTCACCAAGAAAACAATTGGTAACACATTACGCCGTGAAGGACTGAAATCCTGCAGTGCCCGCAAGGTCCCCCTGCTCAAGAAAGCACATATACAGGCCCGTCTGAAGTTTGCCAATGAACATCTGAATGATTCAGAGGAGAACTGGGTGAAAGTGTTGCGGTCAGATGAGACCAAAATCGAGCTCTTTGGCATCAACTCAACTCGCCGTGTTTGGAAGAGGAGGAATGCTGCCAATGACCCCAAGACCACCATCCCCACCGTCAAACATGAAGGTGGAAACATTATGCTTTGGGGGTGTTTTTCTGCTAAGGGGACAGGACAACTTCACCGCATTAAAGGGACGATGGACGGGGCCATGTACCATCAAATATTGGGTGAGAACCTCCTTCCCTCAGCCAGGGCATTGAAAATGGGCCGTGGATGGGTATTCCAGCATGACAATGACCCAAAACACACGGCCAATGCAACCAAGGAGTTGCTCAAGAAGAAGCACATTAAGGTCCTGGAGTGGCCTAGCCAGTCTCCAGACCTTAATCCCATAGAAAATCTGTGGAGGGAGCTGAAGGTTTGAGTTGCCAAACGTCAGCCTCGAAACCTTAATGACTTGGAGAAGATCTGCAAAGAAGAGTGGGACAAAATCCCTTCTGAGATGTGTGCAAACCTGGTGGCCAACTACAAGAAACGTCTGACCTCTGTGATTGCCAACAAGGGTTTTGCCACCAAGTACTAAGTCATGTTTTGCAGAGGGGTCAAATACTTATTTCCCTCATTAAAATACAAATCAATTTATAACATTTTTGACATGCGTTTTTCAGGATTTTTTTGTTGTTATTCTGTCTCTCACTGTTAAAATAAACCTACCATTAAAATTATAGACTGATCATGTCTTTGTCAGTGGGCAAACGTACAAAATCAGCAGGGGATCAAATACTTTTTTCCCTCACTGTACATGTTTATTATATAAACTAAACACACGAACAAAACAACGTAACGTGAAATCCTCAGGCTAAACACAATACAAGCCTATACACGGAACAAGATCCGACAACTAAGGATTGCAAACAGGCTACTTAAGTATGATCCCCAATCAGAGACAACGAGCGACAGCTGCCTCTGATTGGGAATCACACCCGGCCAAACATAGAACCACAATAACTAGAATGTGAACATAGAAATAATAACATAGATCTCCACACCCTGACTCAACATACAAGAGTCCCATAAGTCAGGGCGTGACAGATTGGTAGTTAGTCTATCCAGCTATCTAAACTTTTAGTAATCATTTGTTTTATATGTGTGTTTGACACACAGATGTGTTTTAATTTGTAATTTGTAGGGAAACATTTTCTTAAGTGAGTGTAGTTGTCCAAAAGTATGTGGACGCATGCTCGTCGAACATCTCATTCCAAAATCATGGGCATTAACATGGAGTTGGTCCCCCCTTTGCTGCTATAACAGCCTCCATTCTTCTGGGAAAGCTTTCCACTAGATTTTGGAACATTGCTGCGGGGACTTGCGTCCATTCTGCCACAAGAGCATTAATGACGATGGGCACTGATGTTGGGCAATTAGGCCTGGCTCACAGTCGGTGTTCCAATTCACCCCAAAGGTGTTCAATGGGGTTGAGGTCAGGGCTCTGTGCAGGCCAGTCAAGTTCTTCCACACCGATCTTGACAAACAATTTCTGTATGGACCTCGCTTTGTGCACGGGGCCATTGTCATGCTGAAACAGGAAAGGGCCTTCCCCAAACTGTTGCCACAAAGTACTGCTTGCCGTGCGGTAGCAGAGAGAACAGTCTATGACTACGGTGGCTGGAGTCTTTGACAATTTTTAGGGCCTTCCTCTGACACCGCCTGGTATAGAGGTCCTGGATGGCAGGATGCTCTCGATAGTGCAGCTGTAGAACCTTTTGAGGATCTGAGGACCCATGCCAAATCTTTCAGTCTCCTTAGGGGGAATAGGTTTTGTCGTGCCCTCTTCACGACTGTCTTGATGTGCTTGGACCATGTTAGTTTGTTGGTGATGTGGACACCAAGGAACTTGAAGCTCTCAAACTGCTCCACTACAGCCCTGTCGATGAGAATGGGGGTGTGCTCGGTCCTCTTCTTTTTCCTGTAGTCCACAATCATCTCCTTTGTCTTGATCACGTTGCGGGAGAGGTTGTTGTCCTGGCACCACATGGCCAGGTCTCTGACCTCCTCCCTATAGGCTGTCTCGTCGTTGTCGGTGATCAGGCCTACCACTGTTGTGTCATCGGCAAACTTAATGATGGTGATGGAGTCGTGCCTGGCCATGCAGTCATGAGTGAACAGGGAGTACAGGAGGAGACTGAGCACAACATTAGCTAGCTACAGCAGGTAGCCCCTTTCACTCGCTGTGCTTTGTTTGACTATATAAACTGCTTTGCACGGTAATGGTAGGAGAATCCAATATTGTCCGGTCCAGATTCTTGACCTATTAATCCAGAACAGGCCTACAAAATATTTAAATGAGCATAAAGTCAGAAGCCGTTGCACACGCGAGGTATGGTGGGATGGTTGGTTTAATTGGTTAGTGAAACTGAAGCCAAGGGGCCGTCTGCAAAAGATTAGCTACTTTGAAAAATCTACACTGTAAAATGTAATTGATGTACTTGACAAGAAAGTCAACTGTTTCTATTAAAACATTTTGCAATATTTAATATTACCTCACCACAGCTGATAAATTAGACCATAGTTCTATGCCTTTATGCGCAAATATTGATATATATTATACAAAGGGTGGGGGTCCGCATTCCAGCCGGTGTCTATTCCACAAATTGAAATGCCTATTTACTCTGTTCCATCTCACTGCGCAATCCAATGTTTCATCAGCCCAGCCAGACAATTTATAAACTTGATCTCCATAGTCAAAAGTATCTAGACATTATCTCCAATTTCTTTTAGACTTGGAGTCGCGATAATATGGTGTGTGGTCCTCCCACTATGACTCTGGAAACCATTGTTAGAAATTGCGTAATTCAAATCTGGTATTGGAATAAGAGAAAACATAATCAAGAGATATTCAATCCAAGCTAAATTTATTATATGCAAAATGTATGTATGATAAGTATGAAGGTTCGTATATACGGGTCCACTGAAATACCACGCAGGGCACTCAGTTAACTAATCCATTGTTCTAAGTTCTTCTTAAAATACTCTGACAGAAATCCTCCACTTCTTCTGTTGGCCAACCAGAGCAAAGGACTGAGTGTGGTCCAGACTCCATTTCAGCCAATCCGTTCCATTTGTTACAAGGCATAGTTGCTATGATAATAACCTGCGGAGTCAGCACCGAGAATACACAAAATCCACTGTAGCCAGGTTCAAGGACAGTTTCACAGACAACGAAGAGAGAGTGTTCTTATCAGCCTGTTATGTGAAACAATCCATATCAGTACAGTGCTCCTCATTAATGCATTCCTTCCAAGCTATTCATCACATACAAATCCAATTAAAAAATAAAACCCATCACCATGTGGTTTATTAGGTTAATAAATTATGATAAACTTCACAGGGTGGTGAAAGTGTAAGGTGATCTTGATGCTCCTTTTCCAATAAATATCGATGGTCTTATTCTGGTGACATGATGATTGATGCTTGACTGCCGTTTGACAAATAAAAAGATTCTCGCTATTATCCATAATAATCTCATCATGTAGACTAGCCTACCTGCACTCTATCTGCAAACTGTTGGCTAGAGCGCAGGTGCCAAGACCAGAGTAGGCACATTTGCTATTCAACATAACGGTTTTTGTGACAACTATCGGTAGAGTTGAAAATGTGATGGAAACAGATTGAACTTTAGATTTGTATTCGGTACATGAAAACTTAAGCGAAAAAGTAAATGTTGTGTGCACCACGTCATCACGCACTGATTTTTATCTGCAACAAATCCATTGGGTGGAAACACCACTGGTGGGAAAATGTGCATATTTTAAAATATTTGCATGAAAATCTGTCGACAATTGGATGGAAACCTAGTTAGTGTCAATGACTGTGTGAGAAATAGAGAAGTCTATACAACAAAACTTGTTTTTGGTGCAAATGTATGTGTATACTTCGGACGCCGACGCGCATGCGTGTACGCGCATGTCTATATAGCTTTGGAGAAGAGTAGAGCAAAGTGCGGTCACTGCAGTAGTTGGAACTGAACAACAAGTATGTTGGGCTCGTTCGTTCTGCTGTGGATATGTATCTGTCTCCTCTTATTCTTCTTCCTGAAGTTTAATAGACCCCAAAACTTTCCTCCTGGTCCACAACCCATTCCAATATTTGGGAATCTGCTGCATCTGAGCTTGGGGAATCCTATGAAAGACCTGGAGAAGGTAAGCCTTGTATAAAACTCTATTATGCTATTTTAGCTCTCATGAAGAATCAATAAGCATTACTTGGATGTTTCAGATGAAATCCATAATTCCTTTTTGCAATATGAATATAACATCTATCAAATAGTTTTATCAAAGCAACCTTTGCACATAGGTCTATAATTGCGTAATAAGTGGGGCTGTGTATGCAGTTTATGTTGCCTGTAATCTCAAGGCCATACATTGCTGATTGGATCAGTTTTACTCAATTCAACAATTCCATTAGGAAAATAGCCTTTAAAGGTGCACTATGCAACTGCAACACTATGCACCTTCAATATACTTAAAGTGTTGGTTCACAATTTTTTAAAACCAAATCTCTATTTGTTATGTAAATGGCATGTTATAGAAGGGTCCAGACACTTTTATTTTTTTGCTATTTCACTTGGTTTTGAGAAACTATCCACACCCAAAATAGACTAACTCATTGCTCATTCTGCAGTATGGGGGCTATGGAAAACATTAACAAAGGCTCCAAAATCACCCAAATACGTCCTTTTAGAAACGACAAAGCTCTCAGTATAGTGAAGCAGCTGAGTCGCACAAATGGAATATAACGTTGTGGATAAAGTTCGGAATTACGCAATTCACAGTTCATGTTTTCCCATAGCTCCCATACTGCAGAACGAGCAATGACGAAGGTCTATTGCAGGTGGGGATAGTTTCTCAAAACCAAATGAAATTACTAAAAAAGTGTCTGGACCCTTCTATAACATGCCATTTACATCAAAAATAAAGATTTGGTTTAAAAATAGTGAGCCAATCCTTTAATATGTTCATTTCCGTAGTTGGCAAAGCGCTATGGGAATGTTTTCAGTCTTTATATTGGTGGAAGGCCAGCTGTGATTCTCAATGGGCTTGAAGCTATGAAGGAGGCCCTGGTTACCAGGGCTGCAGATTTTGCAGGAAGACCCCAAGACCTTATGGTCAACCACGTCACAGAAGGAAAAGGTAATAGTATCCAAATATACAGTACAGGACATTATTGATATCAACAAGAAAACACTTCAATCTATTACTGTGAAGAGCTCTGTTCTGAAACAACCTTTTCTTTATATTCCTGTTTTTTCCACTTAAGAACGTAACTATCATTTGATTGATATGTCAATAAATACTGACCAATTGTAATAAACTATCCCAGGTGTCATTCTTATGGACTATGGCTCCAGCTGGAAAGAGCATCGTCGCTTCGCCCTAATGACCCTGAAAAACTTTGGTCTGGGGAAGCAGTCCATGGAGGAGAGGATTCTGGGGGAGATATCACACATCATTGCACCCTTGGCGAAAAGCGTTGGTACGAAAGTGGAACATAGAAAATTGTGTTTTGTTTTGTAGGAACGTAACATAGCCATTTAACAGATGTCCTTATACAGATGACCCTCTTGCTCAACGTTAAAGAGAACAAAGAAATCTCTTATCAAAGTAATATTGTTATTTTTCCACAGGAAAATCCATGAACCCTCAGGTTCTCTTCCACAATGCTGCATCCAATATCATCTGCCTTGTCCTCTTTGGGTCACGTTATGACTATAACGATGAGTTTCTTAAGACCTTCGTGAAGCTCTACACTGAGAACGCAAAGATCGCCAATGGACCCTGGGCTATGGTATTATACATAATTACAGCTTTTTGGTAACTGTATACTTACATAAAACAGCATAGAACAATGTTAATTACATTGCTTCCTGTAAATCACACCTTTTGGTTTGAAAGCAGATATGGATGGTAGATCATTAGGCAGGTTTCCATTGACCCAGATTTATTCTAAAAAAGCAATGTGGCACAAAAAATCATTGTGGCGTGTAATGGAAATGGCAGATATGAGACATTTTCTAAAGATCCACAACATTTTTACCATTCGACAGGTGGATTTTTATTTTGTCTAACTTTATATATTGCGACAAATTATGATGGAAATGGTGTTTTTATAATAAAACTAAAGCTCCACTTCACATTTAATTCTAAATGCCTACGTCTTGCAAAATATTTTTTTTCAAATATACAAATAATGTTTATTTGCAGGACAAGAATTGTCCTGACTTTCAAGAATGCCTGAATTGCTTCGCCTTGCTTTTCTGGTTAGCTGGCAAGATTCACCATCCAATTATTTCAGATCAACAGGAGTGCAAGTTTCACCATGGCACGGACCATGGCGATACGTTGGCACATGATAATTATTATCCATGCTGGCTTTCGTGGGCTAACTGAGACATGAAATAGAAAGGTGGGAGTTCTTACAGGCTGTTGGCAATTTATTAATGCGCAATTTGCCTAAATGGGTAATGGAAACTTCAACCACTAAATTTTTATTAGACACTGTATATATTTGTTGTTGTTGGTGTGACGTCATTACGTCCAGCTGTTTTCATCAACACAAGATAGTTAAATGGAAACGCACCCTAGCAGGCAATTGTCACATCTATTTTTTGTTATGCGAACTTTCCAAATCTCGACAAAAAAATCATTGGACAAGTTAATGGAAGCATAACGAATGGTTGGTTCAATAGTAGTTCTGACTCATTACTTGGTCTTTCTCCACAGCTTTATGACACAGTGCCCATGCTCCGACACCTTCCCTTGCCATTCCAGAAGGCCTTTCAAAATGCAATTTGTTGCAAACAGATGTCTCTTGGACTAGTCACTCAGCATAAGGAAACCAGGATTCCTGGGGAGCCAAGGGACTTCATTGACTGCTACCTGGATGAACTAGAAAAAGTGTGTTCATTTTGTTTATGGGAGTTTAAGTGTTTAGATGAGAGGGTTAGACCACATCATCTATCATTATGACTAGTTAGTACAGTGCCTTCAAAATCATCACAGTTTTAGTCTGACACTGCTGTACTCTCCCCACTAGAGAGGAGATGATGGATCTTCTTTTTCAGAGGCCCAACTCATAATGTACATCCTGGACTTGCACTTTGCTGGAACAGACACCACCTCCAACACACTGCTCACTGCTTTTCTATACCTCATGACCCACCCAGAGATTCAGGGTCTGTTTGCTTTATTTTCTAATGCTGACATTGAAAAAGTATCTTTCTACTACTACAGTTGTAGCAGTTGTAGATTATTCCTCAAGAAAAAAGGTGTCAGGCAATGTTGATAAGCCCTTTTGAATTCAGCCCTTTTTTGCCAACATCCCTTCCCTTTGGTCTTCTCAGAGAGGTGTCAGCAGGAAATTGACACAGTTCTGGAGGGGAAAGAACACGCATCTTTTGAGGACAGACACAGGATGCCTTACACTCAGGCAGTGACCCACGAGAGTCAGCGCATCGCCAGTACTGTCCCCCTCAGTGTGTTTCATAGCACCACCAGAGACACTGAGGTGATGGGCTACAGTATCCCAAAGGTGAGAAGCAGCAATACATCTAAAATGTCTTGTCTTCTCATTTCAAAATCTCTAACATAATGTTCCTTATTTCTTCTCCACTTTGATATGTCTCATTCTCTCTCTCTCTCTCTCTCTCTCTCTCTCTCTCTCTCTCTCTCTTTCTCTTTCTCTTTCTCTTTCTCTTTCTCTCTCTCCCTCTCTCTCTCTGTTTCTTACTTGCAGGGCACTTTGATCATTCCAAACCTTACCTCTGTGCTGTCTGAAGAGGGTCAGTGGAAGTACCCCCATGATTTCAACCCCTTAAACTTCCTGAACGAGCAGGGCGAGTTTACGAAGCCTGAGGCCTTTATGCCGTTCTCTGCAGGTGAGGGATAGAGCAACTCAAAGTGCATCACTGCTGTTGTTGACATCATAATACATAAAGGGCTCATACAGTTTGTTGTTGTTCCAGGGCCCAGAATGTGTCTTGGAGAAGGACTCGCTCGCATGGAGCTCTTCCTGATCATGGTAACTCTGCTGCGACGCTTCAAGTTTGTCTGGCCTGAGGATGCAGGGGAACCTGACTACACCCCTGTGTTTGGTGTAACCCTGTCCCCCAAACCCTACAGACTGGGTGTAAGACTGAGAGGGAACTAGTTAGGGGGAAGATATTCTAGACAGAGATCAAATAGGATTGGTGTAATATTGTAATATAATATAATATAATATTCAACTATCTATATGTATTTGTGCTTAACACATTTTTGTTTTTAATTTGTCACAATTTGCTTATGTGAATATGTAATATAGGACTCATTACACACACCCTTGATGGGGAAAACTCACTAGTGAACCCTACAGGGATATCTGATGTTATAGGCATTCAGTACCAGTTTTACTGGATAGTACTTTCAAAACGTCTTGTGGGAATCTGTGGCTTGTTGAATTCTAAATAAAAAATGTAATGTGAAATATTGTACTGCAATGTACTTTATCTATACAGCACCTTTCACACAGTTATCTTTGAATGGTTATTTCTAGAAGCATCTATGAACAGTTCCACCAGCCTTACAGATGTAGGATCTTAATTTGATCACCCTGTTGTAGGATGTAAAACTTGTAGTGTACTTGAGGTTTAAAAAGGCTTCTGAAGTTTGTCATTTCTTCTTAAAAATGTCAGACTTGATTTTCCCTTACGAAAAATTTATCAACCCCTAACAAAATGTACATTATTATAATTCACATAATTATTCCTGTTGCTGCAGGATTATTTTACTGCTGTAGCAAACTGGCTCAAATTAAGATCCTTCACCTATATTAGCCTTTATAATTCAACTCTTTATGACAATACATTACATACAGTGAGGGAAAAAAGTATTTGATCCCCTGCTGATTTTGTACATTTGCCCACTGACAAAGAAATTATCAGTCTATAATTTTAATGGTAGGTTTATTTGAACAGTGAGAGACAGAATAACAACAACAAAAAATCCAGAAAAACGCATGTCAAAAATGTTATAAATTGATTTGCATTTTAATGAGGGAAATAAGTATTTGACCCCTTCTCAATCAGAAAGATTTCTGGCTCCCAGGTGTCTTTTATACAGGTAACGAGCTGAGATTAGGAGCACACTCTTAAAGGGAGTGCTACTAATCTCAGCTTGTTACCTGTATAAAAGACACCTGTCCACAGAAGCTATCAATCAGATTCCAAAGAGCTCTCCAAGGATGTCAGGGACAAGATTGTAGACCTACACAAGGCTGGAATGGGCTACAAGACCATCGCCAAGCAGCTTGGTGAGAAGGTGACAACAGTTGGTGCGATTATTCGCAAATTGAAGAAACAATTGTCAAGAACTGTCAATCTCCCTCGGCCTGGGGCTCCATGCAAGATCTCACCTCGTGGAGTTGCAATGATCATGAGAACGGTGAGGAATCAGCCCAGAACTACACAGGAGCATCTTGTCAATGATCTCAAGGCAGCTGGGACCATAGTCACCAAGAAAACAATTGGTAACACACTACGCCGTGAAGGACTGAAATCCTGCAGCGCCCGCAAGGTCCCCCTGCTCAAGAAAGCACATATACAGGCCCGTCTGAAGTTTGCCAATGAACATCTGAATGATTCAGAGGAGAACTGGGTGAAAGTGTTGTGGTCAGATGAGACCAAAATCGAGCTCTTTGGCATCAACTCAACTCGTTGTGTTTGGAGGAGGAGGAATGCTGCCTATGGCCCCAAGAACACCATCCCCACCGTCAAACATGGAGGTGGAAACAAACAAAAAAATGCTTTGGGGACAGGACAACTTCACCGCATCAAAGGGACGATGGACGGCGCCATGTACCGTCAAATCTTGGGTGAGAACATCCTTCCCTCAGCCAGGGCATTGAAAATGGGTCGTGGATGGGTATTCCAGCATGACAATGACCCAAAACACATGGCCAAGGCAACAAAGGAGTGGCTCAAGAAGAAGCACATTAAGGTCCTGGAATGGCCTAGCCAGTCTCCAGACCTTAATCCCATAGAAAATCTGTGGAGGGAGCTGAAGGTTTGAGTTGCCAAACTTCAGGCTCGAAACCTTAATGACTTGGAGAAGATCTGCAAAGAGGAGTGGGACAAAATCCCTCCTGAGATGTGTGCAAACGTACAAAATCAGCAGGGGATCAAATACTTTTTTCCCTCACTGTATATCATAAGGCCTTTCTTTGAGAGCCTAGTTATACCCTAACACAGTGGTCTAAAACTCCTGGTTTACAGGCCACATAAGGACTGAAAGTCACATTAGGATGGCTAGCAAAGTGATCTGTAATTCCTTTTAAAATCCAGCCAGAGTGAGGATATCCAACATTTTGAACTTTTAATCACTTGCAACCTGCATTCAATGACTGTCAGGGTAGGGAAGATTGGTTAATGAGACTACCTAAATAATCTAAACTGGAACAACCATTTTAGTAACAGGTGCAATAAATCCAACTACTAACAGGTTGGATTAGTTTAGAAAATGTATGTTATTTATCTTTGTGTAGCATAAGATTAATCAACTAATCAATGTACATGCAAAAACAGAAATTGAAAAAAACTATTCTGAAAATCAACCTGCAATAGAGCATGCTGGGAAATATGATAATGATGGGCATGGTTTTTAGTGTTTTACTCTACACAGCAGAGGAGGCTGGTGGGAGGAGCTATAGGAGGATGGGATCATTGTAATGGTTGGAATGGAGTCAATGGAACGGAATCAAACACGTTGTTTCCATGTGTTTGATGTGTTTGGTACCATGAGCCCGTCCTCCTAGAGCTCCATCCACCAGCCCTCTTTGTTACACAGAGGAAAAATGACACAATCACACACAACTCTGGTTATTAATACCCATGGGGTTCTTTTACAACACCGAGTGTTACTGAGTGTACATACTGAGAAGCATAGGCCTACAAATGTTGGATCTTAATTTAAGCCAGTTTGCTACAGCAGGAAAATAATCCTGCAGCAACAGGAAATGTGAATTATTATATGGATTATAATTAATAGACATGTTTGTAGGGATTTATACATTTTTCGCAAGGGAAAATCATGTCTGAAATTTCAAAATGGAAATTACAAACTTCAGAAGCCATTTTAAACCTCAAATACACTACAAGTTTTACATTTCCTGTATTGCAGTAAAGTTCTCCTGCAACCGGGTGATCAAATTAAGATCCCACATGTGTACCTCCCACAATGGCAATGACTTAAGTACACAATGGCCAGTGTGAGTGTAAACTTTGTACACCCATGTGTGAACCTCCTGCGCATGTATAAAGAGCAGTGTGCAGCGTGGAACAGGACAGCCGATCATGTTGGGCTCGTTTGTTCTACTGTGGATAGGCATCTGCTTCCTCTTTTTCATCCTGAAGATTAATCGAACCACAAACTTTCCTCCTGGTCCAAAACCCATTCAAATATTTGGGAATCTGCTGCATCTGAGCTTGAGGAATCATTTGAAAGACCTGGAGAAGGTGCAGTTATTATGCCTCAAATAGCATAACAACTCATGAAAGAATCAGCAGTGTCAGTGTAACTATCAGTTACATTATTTGTTTAAAATCTTTGTCATTCCTTCATCAAAGGGTGATGTTATCTTGTATCACTTGTAATCACAGTGTTACTGTGTTGTAAATGTGTCCTCATGTGCTCTTTCCCAACTAGTTGGCAGAGCGATATGGGAAGGTTTTCAGTCTTTATATTGGTGGAAGGCCAGCTGTGATTCTCAATGGGCTTGAAGCTATGAAGGAGGCCCTGGTTACCAAGGCTTTGGACTTTGCAAGAAGACCCCAAAACCTTATGCTCAACCACTACACAAGGAAAAAGAAATAACAACAAAAACTATACTATTGAAAGAATCAACCAGAAACACATTTAATAATTTAGAAATTATTCCTTTTTTATTTACTGTGCAGAGCTCCTGAAACTACCCGCTGATTATAGTTTTATTTTCTTCAAAATCATATAATGTAAGCTGCTCGTCAGATTTTTAAAACCCCTCCCCAGGTTTCATTATTTCGAAATACAGCTCACGCTGGAGAGAGCAACGTCTCTTCGCCCTAATGACCCTGAGAAACTTTGGTCTGGGAAGCAGTCTATGGAGGAAAGGATTCTGGAGGAGACATCATACATCATTGCACCCTTGGAGAAAAGTGTTGGTATGAAAGTATAACATTTAAAATTGACATTAATCTGTCTTTGTGGTAAAGAAACGTATCATACTTGTCATTTAACTGATCATAAATAGATAATAACTACTACTATATCTTTTTATTTTGTACAGGGAAAACCATGGACACTCAGACTATCTTCCATAAATCTTCATTCAATATCCTTTATCTTGTACTATTTGGGTCCCGCTATGAATATGACGACAAGTTTCTTAAGTTCTTCATTCGTATCTTCACTGAGAATGCGAAGATCACTAATGGACCCTGGGCATTGGTATTATACCAATTTAATAGGTTTAACACTTAATGATAGTCAGACCTTGACTTAAAGGGATACTTCACCCAAATTACAAAATTACATAATGGTTTCCTTACCCTGTAATTAGTCTATGGACAAGGTGAGACAGTAATCCATGCATGGTTTTGTTTATCTGGCCACTGTCTCCTAAAGTATTTTTTGTTTGCATTTGTGGTACAAATCCAATCCAAACGGAGCATTTGGAGACAGTGGCCAGGTACACATCTGTGGATCTGTTGGGGCGGTATGCAAATTGGAGTGGGTCTAGGGTTTCTGGGATAATGGTGTTGATGTGAGCCATGACCAGCCTTTCAAAGCACTTCATGGCTACAGACGTGAGTACTACGGGTCGGTAGTCATTTAGGCAGGTTACCTTAGTGTTCTTGGGCACAGGGATGATGGAGGTCTGCTTGAAACTTGTTGGTATTACAGACTCAGTTAGGGAGAGGTTGAAAATGTCAGTGAAGACACTTGCCAGTTGGTCAGCGCATGCTCGGAGTACACGTCCTGGTAATCCGTCTGGCCCTGCAGCCTTGTGAATGTTGACCTGTTTAAAGGTCTTACTCACATCGGCTACGGAGAGCGTGATCACACAGTTGTCCAGAACAGCTGATGATCTCATGCATGTTTCAGTGTTACTTGCCTTGAAGCGAGCATAGAAGTAATTTAGCTCGTCTGGTAGGCTCGTGTCACTGGGCAGCTCGCGGCTGTGCTTCCCTTTGTAGTCTGTAATATTTTGCAAGCCTTGCCACAGCCGACGAGCGTCGGAGCCATTGTAGTACGATTCGATCTTAGTCCTGTATTGATGCTTTGCCTGTTTGATGGTTTGTCGGAGGGCATAGCGGGATTTCTTATAAGCTTCCGGGTTAGAGTCCCGCTCCTTGAAAGCGGCAGCTCTACCCTTTAGCTCAGTGTGGATGTTGCCTGTAATCCATGGCTTCTGGTTGGGGTATGTACGTACAGTCACTGTGAGGACGACGTCATCAATGCACTTATTGATGAAGCCAGTGACTGATGTGGTGTACTCCTCAATGCCATTAGAAGAATCCCGGAACATATTCCAGTCTGTGCTAGCAAAACAGTCATGTAGCTTAGCATCTGCTTCATCTGACCACTTTTTTATTGACTGAGTCACTGGTGTCCACATACTTTTGGTAATGTAGTGTATGAGCCGATCACCACACCATGACTGCCAATTACACATTTCAGAATCTCCTAAAAGAGCCACAAGATGGCTGTAATGATGCTCCAGGAGAGTGAGGATCCATTTGCAGTTTTATTACAATCTTGGTCGTACAAACAGGGTCAATCGCCAGCAGACACAACAGTAGGGATAAGGCAAATCGTAATCCAGGTACAGACATAAGGTCAGGGCAGGCAGCAAGCTTACAAAAATCAGTCCAGTAAAGAATATAGTCCAGGGCAGGCAGCAAAGAATCAAGGAGGGAAAAACAGTCCAGAGTAAATCCACGGGCAGACAGACACAGGCGAAAACGCTCAGAAATGATCACCAGGGCTAACAAGACTTCGCAAAGAGAGAGAGTTTGAGAGCACCTAAATAGTCTACTGATGGGAGTCAGGTGCAACGGTAATCAGAGCCAGGTATGTGGGAAATGTAGTTCAGGGGTTTAATACTCAGGAGAGGGTTCCCTCTGGTGGTGAGCAGGAGGAACAGCGGGAGTCTCGTTTGTGACAATGGCGTTTCAACATTTATTACTACAAAATCTTACATTCTGTTATTAATTTGAAATGTAACTAAAATAATTCATGATGATCAATAAAATACAGTCGATGACCCCTGGATTCTATGGGATGCCACCAATGGTTTTATGAAAAATAATGCAACTGCATTTACATCTGGGTTGATTAAATCACAACTAAAGATGTTGTTAACTGCGTTAGAGCGTTCTCAACAAATAGCTATTACTCTTTCCAAAGTCAATACAGAACTTAATTTATTGGTAAGACAGAGAGCAGAATGTTCCATCCATCGGTTAGACTCAACCATTAATTCCATGGTAACCGTCCCAGTCATTTACTGGCCAACAAGGTACGCAGTAATGATCAATTAGCCGATATATAGCAACTTTTGTATCTGAAACAGGGGAATTACTATCAGAACCCAAATTAATAAAAGATTCTCCCGCTTCTATAAAGAACTGTACACCTCTGATTGTAAATCCACACCAAGCCAGAGTAAATCCTTTGTAAAATAATTTTGAACTCCTCTTCTCTCAACAGAGGAAGCTGCCTCGCTGGGAGCCCACATCTCTCTCAATGAACTCAAAAGAGCATTGGATAGCTATTCGTTAACTACAGCTCAGCCTTCAACATCATAGTGCGCTCAAAGCTCATCACTAAGCTAAGGACCCTGGGACTAAACACCTCCCTCTGCAACTGGATCATGGACTTTCAGACGGGCCGCCCCCAGGTGGTAAGGGTAGGTAACAACACATCTGCCACGCTGATCAACACGGGGCCCCTCAGGGGTGCGTGCTCAGGCCCCTCCTGTACTCCCTGTTCACCCATGACTGTATGGCCAGGCACGACTCCAACACCATCATTAAGGTTGCCGACGACACAACAGTGGTAGGCCTGATCACCGACAACGATGAGACAGCCTATAGGGAGGAGGTCAGAGACATGGCTGTGTGGTGCCAGGATAACAACCTCTCCCTCAACGTGATCAAGACAAAGGAGATGATTGTGGACTACAGGAAAAGGAGGACTGAGCACACCCCCATTCTCATCGACAGGGCTGTAGTGGAGCAGGTTGAGAGCTTCAAGTTCCTTGGTTTCCACATCACCAACAAACTATCACGGTCCAAACACACCAAGACAGTTGTGAAGAGGGCACGACAAAGCCTATTCCCCCTCAGGAGACTCTGTTTATTATCTATGCAGTCACTTTAACTCTACCTACGTGTACATATTACCTTAATTACCTCGACTAACCTGTGCCATGCATATTGACTCAGTACCTGTACCCCCTGTATATAGCCTGTACCCCCTGTACCTGTACCCTACTGTTATTTTACTGCTGCTCTTTAATTATTGTTATTTCTTACTTAACTATTTTTTACTTAACACTTATTTTTCTTAAAACTGCATTGTTGGTTAAGGGCTTGTAAGTAAGCATTTCACTGTAAGGTCTAAACCTGTTGTATTCGGGGCATGTGACAAATACCATTTGATTGATTTAGCATGAATAAAGGCAAATCACCCAGGTGGGAATCTATTCCCCCTGAAGTCTATTTGAAATGTTGAGATCAATTAGGTCCACTATTGCACAAAATGATTAACACAGCCATTCACAAAGGTTCATTTGGGAGAGATGTGAATACAGCACTAACTTTGCTTTTATTGAAAAAGGGTAAGGATGCCAACGAGTGTTCTACCGCCCCCCATCTTTGATAAACATATATTAAACTGTAATCCAAAATGTTGTCGTCCGGTCTCGAGCCTTATTTACCCAAATTGGTCCACACTGACCAAAGCCGGTTTGTTAAAAAATAAGTTATCCTCTGATAACCTACGTGGACTATTACATATCTTAAATGATTAATCGGAAACAGCTCCTTATGCGGTTTTATCGCTTGATGCAGACTATAATGGTCATATCTCTGTTCTGTCTTGGAACATATGGGGCTTGGCTCCAATTTCATTATGGTTAAAATACTATATGCCAATCCCTCAGCCATACTAATAACAGGCTACATCTGCTCCGTTCAGAATCACTAGAAGCAGCTGACAAGGCGATACGATTTCTCCTTTGCTATTTTTATTATCCATGGAACCCCTGGCCCAGGCAATTCGTAAATCGAAGGAAAAAACAAATTTCCCTAAAATCTACTGATCATTTAATCTCATTATACACAGACGATATTTTACTATATCAAGACAATGTATCTCCATCGCTCCCACACGCATTGAAGTGCATAGATAAATTCATCTTAATCTCAAATTATAAAATTAATCTGCCTCTGAAGACCCCGATGGAGGACTCCATCTCTACCTATAGAATCCCAGTTGTTTCCCAATTCAAATATTTGAGTACTGTATATATATTTCCTTGTTTAGATCAAACCATCGCCAGAAACTTTGACAGAAAGCTCAAATCAATTCAATCTGACCTGATGGACTAACATCCCAATTTCTGTAGACATGCTTTCCATATCTCCCCCTTCTGGCGATTGGGATACAATCCAGTGTGGTTTCGAAATGTATATGGCAAGGTAAACTAACCCCGATAAAATGAAACGTCTGGGACAAATTTACAAATTTAACTTCTAAGTGTATGAATGTAAATATTTAATGATTTGCACCTACTATTATAGCTCCTTGAATCTCTCAATTAAGAGACGATTACTGCTGGCAGGTAGCTCTGCATCAAACATGTTGGCTCTTACCGCACTTTCCCAAATCCGCAGTGGATACAAATTACTATTAGAAATTAACGTTAGAATTATCAACAGCAAGAATGAATGGTGGTCGTCAAGGAACAATTGAGGCCTGGCCAAATACACTTGACTAAAGAATATCAGCTAAAGCCCAAAACATTAGGTACACCTTCCTAATATTGAGTTGAAACCACTTTTGCCCTCAGAACAGCCTCAATTCGTCGGGGCATGGACTACAAGGTGTCGAAAGCATTCCACAGGGATGCTGGCCCATGTTGACTCCAATGCTTCTCACAGATGTGTCAAGTTGGCTGGCAAGCAGCTGTTGAGTGAATTGCTTATCCTTTTACGTGTTGTAATGTAGACTATAGTGTAATTTGATAGTAATTTACATTTTGCAAAATAAAATGAAAACATAACAGTAGTCTAAAGTAATTTGTCATCAGCATGAAGACAAAAATGCAGTTCAATTGTTTAATGGTTAACTACAGTATGCATACATACAGGAAATAAGTAGCAAGAACTAAAGGCAACTATAAAGGACTACAAAATACAACACACGGACCAATACATTTACAAAACATTCAAAATCCTTACAAAATGGGCTGTATTGGTCCTTTTGTTGTTCTGCAATTTGGATATTTGTACAAATTTTAAGATTTAATTCGACATCTTAAATTTTCCACAATTTTACAAGTGCCGGGGAGAACCTCTAACCCACTATTTAAAATGGAAAGCCCAATGCCCCCACCACACCCCAATCAGATTAAAGGAGTGAACCCATGAGAGAATCTAGTGCACTGCCTTTCTTTTCCCACTCAACAAATAAAAAAAATTAAAAAAAACAGCCCTCTTTTTTATCCACTAACTTTTAAGCCTCTGAATGCAAATAAATCAGTCATCAAATATGCAAAAACTAAATCTTTAGGAGGGAGACAGCCATGGACCTTTGGTAGTGACTGAATGTGTGTGTGTGTGTACAAGTCTTCTTTACATGTTAGATCATTTGTTGGACACTTTCACACATCTGCTCGTACTCTCTCCCTTTTAATATTTACATCGAAGCATAAAAATGATATTAAACAGCATGTCCAAATAACTCCATATCCAGGCCAAAACAAACTCTTAGATCCATGAGCAGCAGTCAAACTTCAAATCAGCGTTGCCAGTTCGTCCAGTGCTAACAGTAATGTAGGGGGGCATCTGTGGGGTGGGTCCAGGGATGGAGGGTTTGGCCCCATTCTCTCTCCTGCAGGCTGGCTGACTAACTGGCACCAGTGCCCTCCATCACCTGCTGAGCCTGCTTTTGCCCCATGCAGCACTGAGCCACTGACTGGAACAACCTGAGAGAGAGAGAGAGAAGACAGCGGAGGGCGTTTAATCCAAGTCCTTCCATTGCAGCAATTTATCTTAGAATGATGTGTATGATATTTTTGATTAAAGCAGAGCCTGAACACAACATGCTGCTAACTGGTTATCATCCAGCTACTACTCTGCAGGTGAAGTAATCTCAGCTGAGTGAAAAGCCAACTCTGGTAGCGAATGAATGAGCACATACTTTTCGATCTCCGGGGCACAATGCACAAAGTCGTGGCTCCAGAACTTGAAGGCAGGGTTCTTGATGAGCTCGATGAAGGTGATGAGCAGTCCCCAGGGATGAGGCCTGTTCACAATCAGCCTCTCCAGAAGAACCCTGCATAGAGGAGCAAAATCCTGTTAACAAAGACACTTGGACAGATTTTGGTAGTTCTGCAATGTCTTCAAATGTAAGACTTCTTTGTAGAGAACAAGATTGACCTGGTAATCTGCTCCTGGATTGCCTCAGTGTTGGCCTCAGCAAACAGGTAGAGCATGGTGCAGCTGAAGTAATGGGTGTGGCTGTTTGGATAGCGCAGCTGATTGGCGATAGCATTCAGGAAGAGATAGCGCCCTGGGAACAGATAATGATGAGAATACCACTGTATACTTCATTACAATGAAAAGAGAAAACTGTATGCATGTCTTACCCTCAGTGTCCAGGTCCACAGCCAGGTTCTGGAAGATGTCCATGTGGGCTGAGTGAGTGATGGTGCTCATGGAGGGGGTGCTGCCCTTGTTGTGGATGTGTGCGATGGCCTGGGTTCCCACATACAGCACCAGAGCGTTGATCAGCTGGATGTTGTAACGGTTGCCTGGCTCATTTGACACCTAGAATAGGTTTGGAGGGTAAAAAGGAGAACAAAATGTAAAACCACAACAATTGCAATTGAACAAGACAATCGTTTTTTTCCCCAGATTGCATTGCCTAGAACTAAATCTACAGACACGCACTGAAACATACACCCATGTACAATGACACTTCAGATACAACGCATGACAAAAATCGACATTTGAACATTTGCTCAAAGACTCAAAACTTAACCTGTTCTAAAGATGTGTCGTTGTGCTGCAAATACTTCCGGGGACCCCGAGTGGCGCCCCCTACCTGCAGATTGCTGCGGAGTTCAGAGAGGAAGGTGACGGGGGAGCGCGTCTTCAGGTACGAGTCCAGATCCTTCTTGAACTGAGAGGGCATCACTCCGGTGAAGTTCGTGAGGATGCGCGGAGCGATGTTGATCTCGCTGAGCATGTCAACCTAGTAGACAAAAAGTGAGAAATAGTTATTACTCAATCTAAACATTTACATTTGCAGAAAACCACAAAATAATTTTCTGTGTAAATGTATTTAGGGTCTGTCATTCGGCTGTACCTTAAGATTGGGAGTGAATGGGTCTGGAAGCCTCATGTTGCGTGGAAAGGCACTCAGAATCAGGTTGCGGAGCTGGATGCAGTTGGGCGGGATGACGTCGCAGAAGCCATAGTGGTAGTCGCACAGGAACTCTGGGAAGTCATGGAGTAGGACCAGAAGGACGCGCAGGGTGCCCTGAGGACAGAGGAGAAACATTTAAATCAAATCCAAATCATAGTCAGGTTACAAATGGTTTCAAGGGAAAAACATTAAGAGCAGTTTCCAAACCTTGTAGAGGATTTGCATAGGTTTGTTGAGCTCAACATTCCTCAGGAAGGGCGCCAGGTACTTGAACAGATCAATGAGAAGTTGGGCATACATGGGCCAACCCTAAGAGAAGAGAAAACACAGGTTATCAATGGTTGCTCTTCAGTACCAAAAAAACACTGACCTAAACATGGCACTGTCTTGTCACACAGTGACCTATCCTTGCCTTCTGCTGTGGGGTGTGTGCCAGCATCCTGGCGATGAAGATACGGTGAGAGATCAACTCCAGCCAAGCGTAAACAAAGCCAGGGGCTTTGGTAGGCCTCAGGATGTGGAAAGTGTTGCTGTGGACACAAAGAACAAAATAGAAACATGGAGATGGTACACGACTCACTACAGATGTGCGCCACACATTTACAGTTAAGGAAAGTGAGCTTTAAGATGTTCTGACAATCAGTGATAAATATCTCCAGTGAAAACCAATCCTAGAATTCTTTGCTGTATTCCACTAAGAAAAGTTTGATCTCCTATGGCTTTTCTAATAGGCGTGATGGCAGCATTTACCAGAAGGCGGTGAGGGTCTGGAAGTTGATGGTCTCCAGCACGTGCTCGGGGGCATTGAGTTCGAGCAGCAGCATGATGAAGATGCGGTGGTAAGGCAACTGCTGGAACTCAGTCTGTCTCACATCATGGTCCTGGATCAGCACTCCAACCACAATACCTAGAACCTGAGACCAGTCAAGGGACACATTGATGAGCCCAGTAATGTCATTTCACAAGAGCATTTCTTAAATGGAAATCTGTGACGTGTTTTAAAAAGACAAACAACTCATAACTATGAATTGTGTTGTCAGTTTGATGATGTCAAATGTACGGTTGTCTTTCCAAGAGATCTTTACAAAGCAGAGCTTATTCTACAGACTCCATGATGAGTATCCTCCTGTTATTAACCTTGTTGAGCAGGTTGATCTTGGTGACGGTGTTGGTGGCCTCTCCAGAGTGCTTGACCAGCAGGGCGATGAGGCGCACAAAGGCGTCCAGGTTGTGGTAGCACTTGGCCCTGATGATGGCGGCGCTGGCCGCAGGGTTGTGCTGCTGCTCTGCCTGGGCGCGGTAGCTGATCTCCACACACATCTCCGTGCACAGCCGGAAGAAACGAGTGATCAGGTCATCGGTCTTCAGAATGCCCTGCTGGTGCATCTGGGGAGGAGAGTAAGTCAAGTAGTGAGAATTGCCATACACTTCTAGTCTTCCATAATATAGTTAAAATTGTGTTGTATATTTTTTCCTGAAATAAACAGCTACTCTACTAGCTTAGGCAAGTATTAACTTTATACAAAGATTTTTCTTAGTATAAATATTGACGTCTCATAAGTAACACTGCTGCAGGGTGAGCACAGCAGTGGGTTGCAGCTATGTGCACTGCTCTAGCACTAAGGTCCCACTGTGTCAAGGCCGCAACTGGAGCTGTGCTCGGTTTGTGTGTTTTGAAGGCAAACAGCGTTCTAACTGGCTTGGAGGAGACAGACTGTCGTCATAAGGCAAAGACTGTTAAACTATCATAACGACAAGTGTGTGCGGTACTTTACCTGGCCCACAAAGGCAGAGAAGGCCTTGGTGCTGTCCCGGCCGGCGGCTGCAGAGTGGTACAGGTTGACCCATTCCCTCAGCAGGTACTCAGCCTTCTCCCTCAGGCCCGGTGGGTCGTCATACTCTGATGCCTGGGAGATGCCAGAGTGCATCATAAAGTTGGGTCCTCCGTGGGCCCGGTCGATCATGGCCTCGTAGTTGGAACGGACCACGTCCATCAGCTGAGGAAGCCTTGGGGTCAAAGGACAGATATATATCAGTTAGAAAAAACGACAAAACACATGTACACCAACACCACAATAAACTCCACATCTCCAGGGTTGTATTCAATACGCACAAAATAGAAGAAAACTGACAAACAGTAAGGGACTGAACTCGCCTATTAAGAAATGCCCATTTTAGTTTTCAGTTTCAAAAGGTTTTGCTAGTGTGCGCCCTAGCGAATACAAAAAATTAGAAAAGGATTTACCCTTCGGGTGCATTGGCCCTGGAGTGGGCGCTGGTTCGCATCAGAGTCTCGATGGTGTGGAACAAGTCTGCCTCTGTGATGTGGCTGACACTGCGCTCATCCACCAACAGCAGCTTCACCAGCTGCATGGCAAACGCCACCGCCATGTAATGCAGCCCATTCTCCATAGACTAGACAGATAAACATACCGTACATACAGGGTTCTAAGATATACTGACACAGGGACGAAACACACAGCAAGCCCATTGTCTAGTTTTATAGAATCAAGACAAACTACAGTTGTGCATTAGTTGTGCTCTCTAAAATAAACATCTCAACGCTTAATAAAGAAGGTGTGTGTAGTGGTGTTTACCTGTGCCAGGTGCAGGTCGTACTGCTGCATGTTGACCAGGTGGTTTCTGATCAGCAGCTCCACAGCCTCCACGTTGTACTTGTACTCATCACGGCACTCAATCAGGCACCTGGAAAACATATCCCAAACATTAACAAATTGATGAGTTGATTTAGTTTCCCTTCCCCATTAAAGCCAAAAAGATTCCCATGAGTTGGTTTTAAGGGGGATACCAACCTGGTAATCTGCTTGTTGCACCATTGTGGCCCGTATGCCCGGCCGTCCTGGAGGGCTTTGAGCACCAGCAGGTGGCACTCTCTGTACCGCAGAAGCAGGTCAGCATCGGCACCACTGGTGGCATCCAGCAGACCCTCCACAGCCTGGAACAAGGAAGGAGAGAGTAAGAGAGACAGTTAAGAAGAAAGCTTTTCTACTGAGACCTAAGCTACTTTTCTATGTATGCATGTACTCCCATTGTGGCTGTGTGAGGACTAGTCCCTGACCTTCTGCAGCAAGCCCAGAGCGGCGATGCCGTCCCGGGAGTTCCTGGCCAGGGCCACGGCCTCCAGCAGGCTGCGCAGGGCCTGGGTTTGAGGGTTCATGGCCAGCGCTGGAGGGATGGCGTGGAGGTGCTGCTCCAGGTCTGCCATGCACTTGTCATAGATCTGAGCCACGTCGTCTGTGGCCCATGCCTGTTGCTGTAATAAACACAGGACAGAGAAACATTCATATTGTACTCCTTAACCTTAAAATGAGGTTGGGTTATGTCAAGATAGCAGCAAATGCAATAATGGGGAGTTCTCTCTTCCATGGCCGAAGAGCCTTACCTTCATGGGTTGGGCAAGGAATCCTGTAGGCTGAGACAGGTCGTTGCTGGGTAGGAAGCCTGGAACATTCCGGGCAAACTCCTCATACACTGCCAGCTGTTTGGGGTCTACGCCTCCAACCTGTGGCAGAAATATCACTCCGTAAATAGTCCAGATGCACATTTATGAAATATATTTAAAAAATGAATATCTCTTCAACAATACCACTACTAGGAAAGAAACCAATGGAGTGCTATAGGCCAGGTGTGCTCACCTTGAGTCTGATCTGCTCTGGCATGCGCTCGGCCTGGTAGGTCAGCACAACGGGGTCACAGTAGCGACGGCCCTCCTGACGGGCGTGCTTCCTCAGCTCAAACTCCTACAGGAGAGGAAGGGTACAGCAGTCAGCCATTAGATAAAGTACAAGAGCAGCATCCCAGTGCGAATATGAACGTGCCTATAACTAAACTCACCGTCGCCAGCCTCTTGTCCATCTCTGGGCCGGCCTTCTCCACGGCAGTCTTCTGGATGAAGCAGCAGGCCAGCTCACAGTTGTCCTGGGCAACCCTGGCAGCAGCCTCCTCCATCATCTCTCTCTGCTGGGGGGTGGGGGCCTAGAGGGGGACAGGAGCACAGTTAAAAGCAAGAGAAACACTAATAATAATACTTTACATTTTATATAGCGCTTTGTGGATGTGAATGGGAGAGAATGAAGATGACTGTACCCTGAGGGCAGCGGCAAAGCTGTTCTTCAGGTTGGTGGCGATGCTCATGAGCAGGGGCTCCCGGCAGGTGATCATGGCCATGCCGGCGGTCAGGTTACGCATCATATGATGGGCAGCCACACGCATGCGCGACTCCTCCGAGTCCAGAGCAAAGTCCTTCCTGACGATCTGCTCGCAGGTGGTCATGGCGATCTTGATGGAGCGGTCCACTACAGGGTGGACGAGCTCCTGCACAGCCCGCTCAATGGACTGTCTCACACACTGCTTCAGCTGAGGGTGGGCTTGGAGCAAGGGGATCTGCAGGGAGTGAAGAGCGTTCGTATCACCACACCTCAAAAGACTTACCATGTGTATGCCACAAGGTGTTTGAGTGAAGGTGCTACTTACATTGATGTTGATATTGATGTGAGGGGCTAGCCCTGCAAGCGCGTACACATTGATGTCATGATAGCTAAACTGAGGGGTAGGGGGCCCAGTAGCTGAGCAAGTGGTGGTTGGAGCGGGAGTGGTTGGTGCAGCTGCAAATGGAAGAAAGTCTCCTGTTGGTTACAAAACGCTATTGTGGTTAAAATACAGGAAAAAGGAGCTCAAGCGCAGCGGTTAGATGAACAAAACAAAGCAAAAAGAAATGGGTCAAATGTTCTTGGCAAAACACTACAAATGTAGGTTGTCATTCTACATTCAAATGATGGAACTTAAGATGGGCTAAAATCATATTCAACAATTGTGATTAAATATTACCATTTCTATATACATGGGGACATTCAGATGAAACAACCATTTGAAATAAAATGGATAGAAAGATATCCACACACCGACAAGGGGCATCCCAGTTTGAAAGTGCTGGATACCTGCGCTAACAATAGGGAGCATTTCTTCAGGGGGCTTGGCCTCTTTCTTTGGTGCAGAGAGCTGCTCTTCCAGAGTCTTCAACTTGTCTTTGTCCTTCAGCAGGGTGCCAGGCTTCAGGTCGTTGATGTCCAGTGATAAGTTCTTACACAGCACCTCAATCTCAAACTTTAAATTCAGCTGTAGTGGAGAAAGAAGCACAATGACAATCAGTACGTGAAATCTCATTTTTAGACTTAAAACATGTAGATACTGGATAAAAGAGAAAGGGTTCCCGGACCTTCAGATCATGTTCTGTATGCAGCTCTGCCAGAACATTCATGATGGCCATAGTCCAGGGATTCTGAGGTCGGAAGATCTGAGAAAACAATAAATAATCTTCTCTTAAAACAATTAAAGGCATAATAACTCCCACCAGTGCGCACAACATATATATTACCCAGAGAGCCATTGGGTCCCAAACAAACACATTTTTTAAACCAAATAGTATTTTTAGGAGCTAAAATATTGCACACATACTTTGCGCCTCTTTGCTTCTTCTGGAGGTGGGCTATAATACTGCCTATAATGGTCTACATCATCTAGCTCTGGCTGGCTCCCTGTCTGCTGCTGTAGGTATTCTGCCTGGAAGGACTGGCTCCCTGTCTGCTGCTGTAGGTATTCTGCCTGGAAGGACTGGCTCCCTGTCTGCTGCTGTAGGTATTCTGCCTGGAAGGACTGGCTCCCTGTCTGCTGCTGTAGGTATTCTGCCTGGAAGGACTGGCTCCCTGTCTGCTGCTGTAGGTATTCTGCCTGGAAGGACTGGCTCCCTGTCTGCTGCTGTAGGTATTCTGCCTGGAAGGACTGGCTCCCTGTCAGCTCCGGTAGGTACTCTGCCTGATGGGACTGAGTCAGTCTTAGGGCCCATAGTTTCTCTTGACCATGGGACCTGACAAGGAAAAACTAGTACCTAGTTAAACTCCTGGCACAATCATATTGTCTGTTGGATTGGCTGTCTCGCTATTCCTGCAGGTAGGTCCTGCCTGCCGGGGCATGCTCTATCTGTGCTGGGTCTAAGCTCACTGTCATTATCACTTTGATAACATTGCAAAAGTTGTTCCCTAGAACTTAAAATGTGAATTCAGATACCTATTGATATATTTGAAAATGCTTGTGAGAATGTGGCCTTACCACACTACGTAAACTGGATTCTAGGACTTTGGCCACAAACGGGACCACATACAGTAGCTCCTGCTGCCCCTTGACATACGCTTCCAACAAGAGGGATTTCACCTCCAAATCCTAAAGAAATAAAAACAAAACAAAAAAGACAGGTTAACCAACAAAATACCATCTCGGTGCACAATTACAAGCGTTTGGTTATTCGTTGGGAGGAAAACAAATGGAAAGTTCTATACATGCCAACATTTAAAAGTGAGGAAATGTACTCACTGTGTACAGGATGGGCTTATTTTTAGCCAGCGTGATCATGCCAAGCCAGTGGCCCAAATTCTTCAGTAGGGATCGATCAGAGAAGTTTGCAGCTGCCTTATCAGAGGTAAGGAGAACCTGCCACATGGAGAGAGAAAAGATTAGTGTTTAAGTAGCTCTTTTAAAAATCTGATATGAGTTTATAAACTATTGTCGATAAATGTTGATTATGTGAATAATTACACACCTTGATGTTTCTGTAAGTTTCATTCAAGACCATTTTGACAAACTCAGGGTTCTTCAGGGTGTCTAGAAAGTTGGAGTACAGGCTGTGGAAGTTGGGCTCGATGCTGACCCTCTTCATGACCAGATACTGGGAGACCCAGGGCATAAACTCTTCTTTCACAGTCTCCTTTAACTCCTCAACCTTGGGAGTTGGATGAAAATACACAAGCATTAGTAAAATTACAGAAATGTATTTAAATTGACCAAAACCAATATGTTTAATATAGCAGTGGCAACATATCCCCAAGTAGTAAACAAACAAAAACATATCTCTATGACCCACCTTCTGTGTCATGTTGGATTGTGACAAGTTATTGAAGATGAAAGCGATTTTCTCTTGAACATTTTCTGGGGGTTCCACAATCCTCTCGGTTTGGTCTGTTGCTACTAGCAGAGTGTCAATGTTGGTGGTGTTGATGGAGGGCTGAAATGAATAGATTAGAATATACAATCAGAACAAAATGTTTTACAATATTCTAACCTCGACTTTAGAAATCATCATTTTACACTACCTCAAATTCCCATAAAAGTATTACTTACAGTGCATCCTTGCCAAACAATGACAATATTGTAATTATTTATTCAATGACATAGCTTTAGAAACAAACGTTCATTCTCTTAGGCTGGTCACGTTTGAAAAAATTATTTATTTGCTGGTTTTGTTCCGTGTGTGTGTGTACACAAAAATGAGCATATCGTTGTGCAAACAAGAGAACCTTCCTCGTGGAACTGTTTAGTGTTGCCATTGACAATGAAACTATAGCAACGCAGTAAACAAACACTGAAGCACTGGTTTGCTAGCGTAATTTTACATGGCCAGAGAAAAACATTGGCATATTATATATGGTGCAATCGTCTCCCAGGTACTCACCGGCACATCCTTCTTGAAGCTGCCAGGGGTAGGTCGGGTGATGGTAGTGGTTTTGGCGACAGTGGTGGTGGTGGTAGCTGTGGTGACCAGGGTGCTGGGCTGTCCAGGCTGGGGGGCTTTGGGAGGCTGAGACTGGGCCTGAGCTTGAGCCAACGCCAGGCTTCCTGGGGTGGTGATGGATCCCTGCATCTTCACCGGAGGATCCCGTGACTGTTGGCCATACTCGATATACTGCACGCACAGGATATTCGAAAGTGCCAGAGCGAGAGACTTATTTATCGTGAAGTAGGATTCGCACCTCTGGCTAAGGTGGTGCGGAGATCAGTATAAAGACAAGGAAGGTACATGTACAGATGAAGAATGACAGATTGTCTCACAAACAATACAGGAAATCCAATTACCTCTTGTAAATGAAGGGGGAATTGCAGAAAGTGGCCAATTGAGGCCAAGTGCTGACAATATTGGGGATAGTCCTTCAGCCTAGAGGGAAAGATCAAATTATAGCCCTACAGCAGTCACAGATCATTTGAATCACACATACGCAACATTCTATAGCAACATGCAAATATTCTGTGTGGAATTCCATCAAACATCTGAAGAAAGAAATGTCCATACCTATTTTTGAATCTATCTAGAGCAGCGATTCCAAAGTAATACATTTTGGATCCAAATGGTTTCCTTAAGGCTTCGAGGACATATCGGAGGGCCAGTCCGAGGGCCATGTAGGTGACAAGACCCTTCTCAATGATCCCCCCGAACAGGCAGGCGGTGATGTGCAGCTCCTTGTCGGGGTACTGGGGGAAGAAGCGGTACTCCTCGAACAAGTTCCTCAGCATACAGTTAAAGACCTCACGCTCTCGCTTGATGGTGGAGTCCTTGAACCTCTGCAGCATCTCCAGCACCTGCAGAGAGAGGGGCACCATGGATTAAGCAGCTGTCAGTTTGAGGATAAACACCATCACTGGGTCAGTGCCTGAAACAGCCTGCAGACTATTTTATTCAGAGACTCACCTCATCCACAGACATGGTAGGGTGTGGGGGGTGGTTGTAGATGCGCTGGAAGTAACTGTTAGCCTCATCGTCAATCTCCTTACTAAAGTGCTGGTTAGCCTCAGGCCACACCTGAGATAGGTCAGCTGGGAAAAAGGTGATAGACTAAATCAAACAATACTGCCATAGAAAACCCATTGGAACCATTTCAATAGTGATAAATTGCAGCAAATAAAACATTTGACAAGCAATTAAAAACAAGCTTAGAATGTTTTTCACTATCAAACACTACACAAAAAACATTTGTACAAGGATTGTCCTGAACATCCAAGTTCAAATTCATGTCAATTAGGAGCATAAGAATTTGCCAATTTGTGTTTAATGGAAGACTGACCTGTATTTCCTCTGATTCAATGTGTGAAAGACACAGTTTTTCTTCCCAGATTGTACTCAATGCTTTTAGATGAGAAATGTTAAAGCATTTGTAATCGATCCAAGTAAACCCTCATTACTTCAAGAGGCCATTAGGAGATATTAAGAGAACGTTTTCGGAGGAAATACAGTTGAGGCGCCTAGCACACTCAGTCACACCACCACCACTTACAGGCCTTCATCTTACTCTGCTGAAAGGTGGGCGGATTCAGGCCCGGTGTGCTCATCTTCCTCGTCCCAAAAGGATCACTGCTCACCGCTGGCATTCCAAGACCAGAACCAATGCCTGATCCCAGCGGACCTAGACAAAAATAAATACATCCAAGTTTAGTCCTCCATTATAGTGTAATCAAAACACTATGAAAATATCTCTACGGCAGGTTCTCTACTCATACCTGGGTTACCTAGCTGTGAAGAGAGGCTTCCAATCCCCCCAAATGGTGTGCTGGGGTTGGGGTTGGACAGTGGAGGGAAGGCCTTAGCTGGGGACTGGGGGTTGCTGAAGGCAGAGCCCAGAGGGGTAGGGAAGCCCTGCATGCTCTGTGTGTGAGAGGTGGTAGAGCTGCCCAGGTTCAGCGAGCCCATGGCTGTCAGGGGATCCATCTAGAACACAGAATGGAACAAGTGTCAATCAAATTCAGGGGATGATGAAAGTACAATGTTTCTAGCTGATACATATTACCCAATAACAGTGTTAGTGAACATAGATGCAATGCCCTTCACCTGGAGAGGAGACACCGATACCTGCACAGGGGAAATGGCGTCTAGGCTGCTGGTGCTGGGAGCACGTCCCTTTGGCATGACCCCCGGTGGTGGCTGGCGGGCTTTGTTCATGACGTTGCTACAGTTGGCAACCATGGTCAAGATCGTCTCGGAGAGCTCTTGAGACACACTCCTAAAAAAAATACATCCATTATTTAACTATATGACCTTGTTTCATATTCAGAAAGATAATAGAACATGGACTTGAAATGAATTATGGAAACTAGACATTTTGGCACAACCATATAATATGATTGACGTAATGAAAGGGAGCAGACCGGTCACAAATGTGATCATAGATCTTATGATTCAACCTCTGATGGAAACATGGTAAACTCACCCTGCACAGGACTGCAGACAGCCCAGCATGGTAGCCATCGTTTCCGGGGGGAGCTGGGCGCTTTTGGGCTGGTCCTTCTCTGGGGCCAAACCACCCATAATAGAGGGACAGCGTCTCTTCAGGAACGTTACACATGCCTGGATGAAGGGCTCCTAGAACGGCAAACAGGTCAATGACTGTCATACACTATCCAAATAACTTTTGTAGCAATGTGCATGTATAATTGTTGTAAATTAAAGGCTCAACTCACGCCACCCACCCCGTGCTCTCGGATTTTGTCAGTCAGCCATTTGTCAAGTTTGAGGTATTCACGGCGAGAGGCAAGTGCAGCAAGGTCGATAACAAAGGCAAATGGAGTACCATTTAGCAGCATTGAAAGAGACTGAAAAACAAGAGGAACAGTTTGGATACTGCAACAACAAAAAAGTTTGCACAAAATGGCCTTGTAGAAAGCTATATCGCAGTTTATTATATTTCCTGAAAAGAATATTCCCCTGAAAAGATATTCCCCTGACCCCTACCTTCAAGTCCTGGGCCACATCCAGGATGCGGGACAGCTTGGCCTGGTCGTACTGCTCCCCTCTCATGTACCACTCTGCCATCGAGTGCATGATCAGCTGACGAATAGAGGGGGACTGGCCCTGTCCGTGCCACGCGTAGTGCAAGATGATGGCGGAGTTGGGGTGGTTGCCCAAGAAGATGGGCATGAGGGTGGAGATGAGCTCGTGGCGCAGGGTGTGCCAGGAGGTGCTGATCTGCAGCAGCGCCAGCACCAGCATGTCAGGACAGTGCTTGATGGGGAAACTGAAGAGCTGCTTCACCTGCTCGTACTGGCCCACCTCAGAGAGGCGCAGGAGGCTCTCCACCAGGTCCAGGCTCTTCCTGTGTGGCGAAAATCACACAAACAAAGACCATCAGAAATGGCATGACGTACTAATAATTAACGTAAAGGAATATCTAGAACTGTGGTGGTCAGGAGGGCTGTGTTTTACGCACCAGGTGGCTATCTCCCTGTTATCGTCCTCAGGTGGGGCCTTCAGTATGTCGATGGCTACGGTGTGGCAGGGGTAGTCAGCAAAGCAGAACACATCTGGGCTCATGAGGGAGTGCTGAATGAATGACAGCTGGAAGAGAGGGGAGTTAGAAAGGTCAGGAGGGCTGAGGAGGAGGAAGTCCATCCGTAGGGCAAGAGCCCAAAGTGTTGAGTGTGTGTGGTCATTTTTACACAACAATGATCACACCTCTTTCTTACCTGTCCCTCAGCATGCTTCCAGGGCCGGTAGATGAGGTCGACAGGGAACACCTCCATACCCAGGCCCCTCTGGATCCCATACACCACCATCTGAAGTCCCTTACTGTCCCGGATCATAAAGCCAGGGTGATCCAGCTCATAGGTCACCTCTTTGAAGTTCAGATTGGGGTTCTTCAATATAAAAGGAAATGTTATGTACAAAGTACAAGACGTGAATGGCCAACTGAATGTGAATAACAAGTAATTCCACTATAACTTACAACTTCTTTGACCACGTCAATCAGAACTTCTACATTCCAGGTGTGGGCCTGAGAACCATCACTTTTGTCCTTTCCATCGCTCCAAATGCCACTGCCCGGAGCCGAGATGGACTGAGGAAGATGTAAAGAACGCATTAGTATATATAGAAAGCAGTTTCATGATTTTATACAGAGCTTTAAGGAGATTTTGTAAGTTACTATCAGGACAACCCTCACCTGTAGGGGGATTCCATCAGACAAGCCAGAGTGGGTACGAGCCATCATCCCCAGGACCCTGGCCACCTGGCTGGCAGTGACCTCTCGCACCCCATACTGAAGGATTATGTTGCGGCATTCATCAAGACTGAGAAAGAGAGCCGGTACATTAACAGGGGTAACGGTCATTCAGTTCCTTCTGTTGTGGTGGTAATGTATGACATCAAAAAGTACTCAATACATTTAATTTGTAATGGGCATTTCAGTTGCTAAATAATCACCTTGCACAAAAGCCATAGCCAACTTCCTGCATAAACTCTGCAAGAGAACTCTCCATCATTGTCTTGGCTAACTCTCCCGAGTCTGGCAGAATCCTGTCCATCAGAATGTCCCGTTTTTCAGGGTACAGCAGCGGTGCAAGCACCACAGGGCAGCGCGCCTGCGGGAAATCTGAAACACACAGACAACATTTAACTAATGGGGCAACAGTGTTATGGATGAAGGAATCCAAGTTTATATTACCTCTGGATATAATTTACATTTCCCTTAAAGTAGCATGTCTATGCCCCTCACCTCTGCACAGTGTCTTGAGGAAAGCGTAAATCTGCTCTTGTCCAACCCCACTGGCTCCCTTCTGGCCAAACAGAAGATGGGAGAGGAGCAGGTGCAAGACCTCTATGGCAATATCTTGGAAGCCACCTTCCTGGTTTCCTCCAAGGTCCGCGTCCACGTACGAGCGGAGGAGGTCAGGGAGCTTTTGTTTGACGAACTGCGCGGCTAAAAACAGATGGGGAAATATTTCAAATAAATACTTGCTTAGATACCTTAATTACAGAACAACATGATCCCCCCCAACACACAGATTAAACATTGCATGTTTTCAAGTCAGCTGGTTTAGTCAAAATATTAAATATAAAACAGAATTTACCAAAACCACGAAGGTCTGCGTTGCACGAATTGAGTAAAGCAAGGCCAAATATCACCTTGGGAAAAAAGAAGATATTTTAAGTAATGTAAGTATAATCTCAAATTGTTTGGCATATTTCTTTCTTAACTGCAATAAAAACAACATTTATAACATACCTATATAACCTATATAACATATCCATCTGATAACATACATTTCCATATAGACTTACAGTGAGGGAAAAAAGTATGATCCCCTGCTGATTTTGTACGTTTGCCCACTGACAAATAAATTATCAGTCTATACTTTTAATGGTAGGTTTATTTGAACAGTGAGAGACAGAATAACAACAAAATCCAGAAAAACGCATGTCAAAAATGTTATAAATTGATTTGCATTTTAATGAGAGAAATAAGTATTTGACCCCCTCTCAATCAGAAAGATTTCTGGCTCCCAGGTGTCTTTTATACAGGTAACGAGCTGAGATTAGGAGCACACTCTTAAAGGGAGTGCTCCTAATCTCAGTTTGTTACCTGTATAAAAGACACCTGTCCACAGAAGCAATCAATCAATCAGATTCCAAACTCTCCACCATGGCCAAGACCAAAGAGCTCTCCAAGGACGTCAGGGACAAGATTGTAGACCTACACAAGGCTGGAATGGGCCATCGCCAAGCAGCTTGGTGAGAAGGTGACAACAGTTGGTGCGATTATTCGCAAATGGAAGAAACACAAAATAACTGTCAATCTCCCTCGGCCTGGGGCTCCATGCAAGATCTCACCTCGTGGAGTTGCAATGATCATGAGAACGGTGAGGAATCAGCCCAGAACTACACGGGAGGATCTTGTCAATGATCTCAAGGCAGCTAGGACCATAGTCACCAAGAAAACAATTGGTAAAACACTACGCCGTGAAGGACTGAAATCCTGCAGCGCCCGCAAGGTCCCCATGCTCAAGAAAGCACATATACAGGCCCGTCTGAAGTTTGCCAATGAACATCTGAATGATTCAGAGGAGAACTGGGTGAAAGTTGTGGTCAGATGAGACCAAAGTGGAGCTCTTTGGCATCAACTCAACTCTCCGTGTTTGGAGGAGGAATGCTGCCTATGACCCCAAGAACACCATCCCCACCGTCAAACATGGAGGTGGAAACATTATGCTTTGGGGGTGTTTTTCTGCTAAGGGGACAGGACAACTTCACCGCATCAAAGGGACGATGGACGGGGCCATGCACCGTCAAATCTTGGGTGAGAACCTCCTTCCCTTAGCCAGGGCATTGAAAATGGGTCGTGGATGGGTATTCCAGCATGACAATGACCCATAACACACGGCCAAGGCAACAGAGGAGTGGCTCAAGAAGAAGCACATTAAGGTCCTGGAGTGGCCTAGCCATAATCTCATAGAAAATCTGTGGAGGGAGCTGAAGGTTCGAGTTGCCAAACGTCAGGCTCGAAACCTTAATGACTTGGAGAAGATCTGCAAAGAGGAGTGGGACAAAATCCCTCCTGAGATCTGTGCAAACCAGGTGGCCAACTACAAGAAATGTCTGACCTCTGTGATTGCCAACAAGGGTTTTGCCACCAAGTACTAAGTCATGTTTTGCAGAGGGGTCAAATACTTATTTCCCTCATTAAAATGCAAATCAATTTATAACATTTTTGACATGCGTTTTTCTGGAATTTTTTTGTTGTTATTCTGTCTCTCACTGTTCAAATAAACCTACCATTAAAATTAGACTGATCATGTCTTTGTCAGTGGACAAACGTACAAAATCAAATATTTTTTTCCCCCTTACTGTAATTCTCTAGAACATTACTCTACTTACTTCTTGAACTTTGCTTAGCTTGAGAACTTTACTCAACTGAGTAAACAAGTGGGCCGACGGCTTCAAACTCTGAAAATGATAAAGGTTTAGAAAACAAACCGTTTTCCTGATGCAGACAGTAATTTTGGGACATGAAGCGAGGCATAACTTGGACCCACTCCATCACTGCAGAAAATGTACACATTTTCTTTCTGAATTGTAGAAATATTTTACAAAGGTGGGTAAGAAAATAAGCACATATGCCTCCTACCTTCTGGTAGTGCAAAGGATTGTCGATGGTGTAGCAGAGTGTTGAAATAAAATTAGGCTTTGAAATCAGTGAAACACACTCCTGGATCAGAAACTGTATATTGGGCAAGTGGACAAACAAAGGTAAAAGGGAGGGGACATAAAATAGGTTAAGGACAAAATAGGAAAGCAAAGTCACTTTCTAAAACAATAAGGCAAGACAAACTAACAATATCAATGACAATTAGGAAACCTACACAGTGGTGCGTTCAGAGTTCACAAATTCCTAGTGCTGTGATATCTAAGCATTTTCCGGTTCGTAAGAGACCATTAATCCTCATTGCTAAAATCAGTTGAAGTCAAGCCATTGGTGTAATAAGTATTACTAATAAAAATATTACCTGATGGAAATCTTTGCCACTGCTTTTACCATCACCACTGAAATCCACATGGGAGAAGAGACAGCGTAATAAATGCCTGTCCGCCTCAGGGCCGTGACGATTCACAATCTGTTGGGACAGAATAAGCATTCGCCAAAAGAACACAACAGGTTGGCCGGCACAGCCAAAATATTATTGTCAAGATAACTCAGACCTAATGCAATTCTGAACCACAGAATGATATTGGTTTTACAATAATTTCTGAAATGGGATACATTTTTAGATGTCTATCTACATCATAAAATCTACTTAGCTATAGCCCTGCAAAGCTCTACATTGGTGAAAATGTGTACTGCTTTGTAGTGTCCCAACAACAAAACTGGAAACACAACAATAGAAAATGACATTAAAAAAAAACATCATTTGTGAGCATAATACTGCATGCTACTCACATGCTGTATTTCCTGCTGGCTGGCTCTGTAGTTTTTCTTAGATAAATTGTCCACCAGGTAGCTGATTTGAGACAAAGCCAGCGAGAGCGAGTCAAGATTCATTGCTGGTTGGGGCGGAAGCAGGCGGCCGTGCCCGGCGCAAAATCACCATTATTCCCCTTTAGTCACTTCAGTGATAAGATACTTCTGCCCCCCCCCCCCCAGGTGTGAAAAATGTATGTTTTAAAACAAGCTTCTTCTGTCAGTTGATCTTGATACAAGGTAAAGTCCCTCAGTGCAACATCAAGTTCAGCATCTGAAAATCGCCAAGAGAGGAAAGTAGTTAATACAGCTGCAATCTGCAATACGGTTCTACATATAGAAAATGTGTGGTAAAGTAGTCTAAAATAATCGAGCAAATACTACACACAGTTATATGATCAACTGGGTTTGTAAATACCAAAAGTGCACAACGATGTACAACTGCCATGGGTAATAAACCCCATTGGGCCTACTACTCACCTGGAGTAATCCTGATTCATACGCCTGCGCAATACTAAACACAGCTAGCTAGCTACCTTGAAACAGACAGGTAAGTCACCATGACCGAGTTTGCCCAAACAAATGATAAACGTTAGCCAAAACTCTTTCCCAACGTCGCTCTAGTATCAGTGTCACGAGAGTCGGGCCTTGACTTCAGCACACCCACTACTCCCAGTTCAATCAGCATCGTGTGAGCTGATATTAATGCGGATGATTAACTATATTTATGTTCTACACTGGCAGCGCGTGGTTAATCAAGGAATAAACAAGCTACAATCGTTTTGTGAATTTGTTTACGTTATTTGGCTAGCTAATGCTAGTTAAATTAATTACAAACGTTAGATAGGTTTTCAGTGTCCTAGCAATAATAATGCAAATAGTTAGCTACTGTAGCTAACTACGTTTGTGAGACAATACTAACGGCAACTAGCTAGCTAAGTTAACGGTAGCCTGTGTGTGCCATCTAAAAACTATTTAATTTATTTTCCGTAACCGTCCACGTAGCCAACTTATGGGTTAACGTTAGCTAACCTTACTTTGCCAGTTAACAGTTAACTACCGCTAGGTATCTTGGGCAACATAACTTGGCTCACGTTAACGTTAGCTAATAATACCAACGGTAACCATGATTGCTAACTGCAGAATTGACCTGACCACACACTAAGAAGTATAATTTGTTAACGTTAACCACCTGACAGTCACATGCTAACTTACCCATTTAGACAAAGAGCTAGCCAACTAACGGTAGCTAAGCACAGTTTGCAGCGAACACCAACTAGTTAGCTAACTTAGCTAGATGTGACCAACGTCAGCCAGGATACAAACAGTAACGTTAGCTAGCTAACAGTAACGTTAACTCGCAGAAGGCCGTAATGTAAGGCTGTTTTTCTGTAGCTGGCTGGTTAATATGTTACCGTTGCAAATCCAACAATTATATACAGTAAACGCTAACGTTAGCTCGCTGATCAATTTAGTAGCGAGCAATTATGTTATTGTCCTTGGAAATAAATTGTCAACAAAATATCTAGTAGTAGCTACGTTAACTTGATGCCTAGCTAACTAATTAGCTAAATGTAGCTACCATTAACTAACTGGCTAGCTAGATGACCTAGCCATGTATGGCCAGGTAGCGCTAACGTTAACTAGCAAAGCTACTCTAACGTTACTAGTAGTTAACTAGCTAACGTTAACTATATCAGACGTTGTCATGAACATGTCGTTGTCAATGTGCACCATCGGGATAGAAATCATTACCGTTAGTTAACTGTGTTAAATGTTAATGGACATTTTCACTAGCAAACCAACTCTTGCTTTTTGACATGGGACCATCTAACATAGCTAACACATTAGCTAGTTTGTCTTTCCTTAGCGAACGTTAGCTATGACGCCTAACGGCTAGTTGCACATATGCTAGCTTACTAATGTCTTCATTTGAAGAAATATCGCAGATTCTTTACAACAGATTGTTAAAAAAAAAACTTTTTAAAACTTACCATGGTTCCTAAAATGTATGTGTGATGTTCATTCCTATTGGTTTCTGCGCCCAAACTTGATTAATTAAAAGGGTTTCTCTCCTTCCAGTTCGGTTAGATTTTTCAAAATAAAATGGCGACTGTCATCCTCGCGCGCACACAGTGCAGTCTGCACTTCAGTGCTCGAGCCCGGACTCGCGACGCCATTGTAGTTGTTGTTGTTCTTCTTCTTCGGTGGAAGTTAACAGCGGTTGACATCCAATATGTTGCATTACTGCCCCCAACTTAACACAGTAAAACCCATTACACTTTGTGATACAACATGGGAAACCTGAAAAATGTAATACAAATGTTTAATTACCCTACCATCTAACCCTACACTCATTAAAACCCACCAACTTATTCCACTACTTTAACCCTATCTGATTCTACCCCAGGCCACTGACCTGAGAGGAGGGACACACTACCACTCAACACACCCTGTAACTCTTCCGAAGTCAAATCTTGTACCACCAGGTACTTCTCTGCAGCTGCCACCACAACATCTATTTTCTGTGACTTACGCCTCGATCACACCAACAGCGTTATTGCGTTTTGGTACCAAAGAGGTACATTCATTTCCAATGGAACGCAGTGTTTGCCTTGCAGCATTGCGTTGCAGAGGCAGTTGCAGTGCGTTCTGTGTGGTACATACCTTGGATTTCTCGAATGTATGCATCAAACTGTATGCGTAGACAGCTTGACAGAAATGGTAGCAGAAGGTGAATGTTGAACTTTTGTTGCACATATATCCAGATGATGCTGCGTACCATTTTGCACAATGACGCTGTCGGTGTGATCGAGGAGTGACATTCCATCTCTATGGCACAGTTGGTAACCATTGCTATGAACGCTAAGAAGCCAACCTTACTGAAACATATATCACTCATTGGCCTATCCCTGTGTTCTGGCACAGATCTACTATTCACAGGGTTCCTCTCAGAATCCCTCACCCTTGATCCACCCTCCTCCACTATCTTCACTTCCTCAGCATACGGCATCTTCTGCACTTCTCTGACCCTGGCCACCTCAACCTGCCTCTCTCGCAGTTGACACACACAACTTTTCCCACCGAAACTAAACATTTGTATGTCCCATGTCCTCCTGCACACTTCCCACATCTTGGAATCTACCTCCTACATACTGCTGTGACATGCCCATAAATGTGACACCTATAACACCGCAGTGTATTCGGCACAAAAGCTCTAACGGCAAAACTCATATATCCTAACATTACTTTGACAGGTAAAGACTCTGAATCAAAGCTCAAAAGAACAGACTGTGTCACCTCTGTTTCACCACGCTCCCAACCGGATCTGCGTCGCACCGAACGGCGGGCGGAACGAACACTAGGAATCTTCTACTTAAATTGCTCCACCTCCACACTTAACACTACCCCAGAAATCACTTCTTTCAATGGTGCCCTGTACCTTAGCGCAAAGTAAGATACTTTCCCCAAGTTGCGTTGCAACGAGCGCCTGCTCCCTCTGATCTGAAGAAACACAAACAAACATCACAAGTCCACTTCGGGTTACCTTCACCGACTCAACAGCACCCACCATGTTTTCCACCCAACCTGAAACCACCCCATCATGGATCAGCCAAAAGGCCTGGTTCCACCCTCATCAAAAATCTCCCTCCCACTGGACCAAACTTATCTTTATCATAACCATGTCCATCGGGATCCAACACCAATCTTCCTCAACATACCCCCTCCCTTGTTATTGTTAGCTTCAACAGATTCAAACCCATCCTCTGCCTCCCTCAGTCTTTTCAACCTTCTCTCTCTTTCCCTCCAATCCTCATCCCTAAACCAATTACCCGATTCCTTCTGAAAATATTAAACTTTTCCAAGCCTAAATCTATTTTTAGCCTCCTTGTGAGATATGCTAAGCCCTGCACTCCTTCCACTTCAAACTCGAGCCATCCCACCATAGTTGAGCATGGCATGCTTCCACATGTACACCAGCAGAGAAGAAGAAGAAGAAGAGAGGCCCAACTTGGTAGAAAATCTTTCTCCCTCCAGCAGGTGGCTTTTTTTTCTCGCACACCAAGTGAGGAGTTTTTCATGGAGGTCAATGAGTGTTATGGCTTATTTACTACATTACATTTCAGTCATTTAGCAGACGCTCTTATCCAGAGCGACTTACAGTTAGTGAGTGGATACCGGACCCCCGTGGGAATCGAACCCACAAACCCTGGCGTTGCAAACGCCATGCTCTACCAACTGAGCTACACGGGTCCTACCGTGCTACACGTGGCTTCATTGATCTAATAGAAGTTTCTTAATGCTTAAGTTGTTATGAGTGTACTGATCTAAGTAGGACACGTGACCTCCCGGCAACTTTATATTGGAGTTGTCTCGAGATGGCTATGCATATTCATGACATGAGGCTAGGAGCATAGCGTCTCTCTCCATTGAATACAAGCGGTTGACGTCAACAACCCACATCGAATATTCAAAAAAGGATTACAACAATGAGATGAATCCACCAATCCAAATAAAGGATAGACGGGAGCTAGATAGCCCGCGGTGCCGCTTTGTGGACAACGACTCCTATTGTTAGGGAGAGAGACATGCATCTTGTCAGTATATCCATCATCTTTGGCACCAGAGAGGAAGAGGCGAAGCGAGAGGGATAACTGGACCTAATATCTGTCTTCTCCAGCAAGTGGCAGTGTTTCGTTTTTTTCACTCACCAAGCGATGAGTTTTGTATGGAGGTCAATGAGTGTCGAATTTGGTTAACAGAAAATGGAATGGCTAATTTGCTACTTGTGGCGTCATTGATGGAATAGAAGTTTATTCATGCTTAGGTTGTTATGAGTGTACTGATGTAAATAGGACACGTGAAATCCCGGCAATTTGAGAAAAAACACTTTATATCGAAGTTGTGCAAAATAGGGGAGGGTTGTCAAACGTATTGTTTTGCTTTGGGTAGGGTTCTGTGTTTTTTTATTTGGAACAGGGGAGGTAGTGCGTTTTCCCCCTGGTTTAGATTTGTTCTTTGCAGTGTGAAGCCGAAGCAGCAGATCGGACAGTGAGGAGACAGACAGGATGTTTTTATTTACAATATTAACAGGTGCAGGACGAATTGGCCAATAAACTTTGTACAGAAAAAAACAAACAGGATGTTGACAAAGACTTGAATAAATCAAAGGTATTCTCAGTATAAACTATTCCAGCAACAACTCTTTGCCTACAACAAAGTCGCTCTGGATAAGAGCGTCTGCTAAATGACAAAAAAAAAAAAACTCAGGTATGGCTGTACTCTAGCCAACCTGTTACCTGCCCAGCCTGCTCTTACCCCATGCAAAGTCCAACTGAGCACCTAAGTACTCTTTCCTTCTGCTAGGAATGTTCCATCATCATAGCCCCAAAACACATTTCTACCATAAATGCATAATTTTCCATGGAAAGTATTTCCGACCTCTTGACCTTTTCCACATTTTGTTATGTTACAGCTTTATTTTAAAATGTATTAAATTGTTTAATACATTTTACCCCATAATGACAAATCAAAAACAGGTTTAGAAATGTTTGCAAATTTAGTACAAATAAAGATTGCAGTCAGAGGGCAGTATAACTGCAGTTAGGGTGCAGTATAACTACAGTTAGGGTGCAGTATAACTGCAGTTAGGGTGCAGTATAACTGCAGTTAGGGTGCAGTATAACTACAGTTAGGGTGCAGTATAACTGCAGTTAGGGTGCAGTATAACTACAGTATACTGCTGTGATGGGTGATTTGAAGGAGTCAGGCGCAGGAGGGTAAATCACAGAATACAGTTTATTCTGGAATACAGAGTTACGCAGAATAGCGTCAAACAGTCCAGTGCGCCATACAGGCGCACTGGAACAAAACAGGCACACAGGGAAAATATATCCCGGCAATACAAAATACACGGAGCTCAACCGAGCTACACTCTCCTCACATTAAACAATCACCCACAAGGACAAGGGGGCAGAGGGAACACTTATACACGTACTAATGAGGGGATATGAACCAGGTGTGTGTAATAGACAAGACAAAACAAATGGAATGATGAGATGTGATGCGGCAGTGGCTAGAAGGCCTGTGACGACGAACGCAGAAGCCTGCCCGAACAAGGAGAGGAGGCAGCTTCGGAGGAACTCGTGACAGTACCCCCACCTTGACGCGCAGCTCCAGCAGCGCGCCGACACCGGCCTCAGGGACGGCCAGGAGGACGCAGAGCAGGGCTAGCCGGATGGAGACAGTGGAAATCCCGCAACAGGGAGGGATTGAGGATATCCCTCACCGGGACCCAGCACCGTTCCTCCAGACCGTAGCCCTCCAACTCCACGAGGTACAGAAAGCCCCCCACCCGACGCCTCGAATCCAGGAGGGAACGGACGGAGTACGCCGGGGCACCCTCGATGTCCAGAGGAGGCGGAGGGACCTCCCGCACCTCAGAATCCTGGAGCGGACCAGCCACCACCGGCCTGAGGAGAGACACATGGAACGAGGGGTTAATACGATAATCATGTGGGAGTAATAACCTATAGGTAACCTTGTTTATCCTCCTCAGGACTTTGAACGGCCCCACAAACCGCAGGCTCAGCTTCCGGCAGGGCAGGCGGAGGTGCAGATTCCGGGTCGAGAGCCAAACCTGATCTCCCGGTACGAAGACTGGGGCTTCACTGCGGTGGAGGTCAGCATTGGCCTTCTGACGACGCACAGCGCGTTGGAGGTGGACGTGAGCAGCGTTCCACGTCTCCTCTGTGCGCCGAAACCAGTCATCCACCGCAGGAGCCTCGGTCTGGCTCTGGTGCCACGGTGCCAGAACCGGTTGGTAACCTAAAACACATTGGAATGGCGTTAGGTTAGTGGAGGAGTGACGGAGAGAGTTCTGGGAATATTCGGCCCATGGCAAGAACACCGACCACTCCCACGGCCGGTCCTGGCAGTAGGACCGCAGGAACACCTACCCACATCCTGATTTACCCGTTCCACCTGCCCATTAGACTCGGGGTGAAAACCAGAGGTCAGGCTGACCGAGACCCCCAAACGTTACATGAACGCATTCCAGACCTTGGATGTGAACTGGGGACCCCGGTCAGACACTATGTCCTCTGGTAACCCGTAGTCCCGGAAGACGTGTAAACAGGGCCTCCGCAGTCTGCAGGGCCGTGGGGAGACCGGGCAGAGGAAGGAGGCAGCAGGCCTTGGAAAAGCAGTCCACAACGACCAGGATGGTGGTGTTACCTTGAAAGAGGGGAAGATCAGTAAGGAAATCAATACTTAGGTGAGACCATGGCCGTTGTGGAACTGGTAAAGGCTGTAACTTACCCGCTGGGAGGTGCCTAGGTGCCTTACTCTGGGCGCACACCGAGCAGGAGGAGACATACACCCTCACGTCCTTAGCCAAGGTAGGCCACCAGTACTTTCCGGTCAGGCAGCGCACTGTACGACCGATACCTGGGTGACCAAAGGAGGGGGACGTGGGTGCCCAGTAGATCAGACGGTCACGGACAAGAGCAGGCACGTACTGCAGCCCAGCTGGACACTGAGGTGGAGATGGCTCTGTGTGTAATGCCTGCTCTATATCCGCGTCCATCGCCCATACTACCGGCGCCACAATGCAGGAGGCCGGGAGTATGGGGGTGTTGTCTCTGGGCCACTCCTCTGTGTCATACAGCCGTGACAGTGCGTCTGCCTTCATGTTCTTCGTACCCGGGATGTAAGATAGAGTGAAATCAAACCGGGTGAAGAATAGGGCCCACCTGGCCTGGCGAGGGTTCAGCCTCCTCGCTGCCCGGATGTACTCCAGGTTACGGTGGTCCGTCCAGACGAGGAAAGGGTGTTTCGCCCCTTCGAGCCAGTGCCTCCACACGGTCAGGGCTTGGACAACAGCCAACAGCTCCTGATCACCAACGTCGTAGTTCTGCTCCGCCGGGCTGAGCTTCTTGGAGAAGAAGGCACAGGGTTGGAGCTTGGGTGGCGTGCCCGAGCGTTGAGATAGGACAGCGCCTATCCCTACCTCGGACGCATCCACCTCCACTACGAACGGTAGTGGTGGATCGGGGTGGGCCAGTCCTGGGGCTGAGGTGAACAGACCCCTCAGGTTACTGAAAGCCCTGTTACGTTTGTGAACTGTTGCATACTGACCACCATTCTTTATCTCACGCTTTTTAGATCCCCAAGCATGCACATTGTAGATGGAAACAAATACCTAGGATGTACAATGGAAATTCTTAGTTTGAGTTACAGTACACTATATATACAAAAGTATGTGGACACCCCTTCAAATTAGTGGATTCGGCTATATCAGCCACATCCGTTGCTGACAGGTGTATAAAATCGAGCACACAGCCATGCAATCTCCATAGACAAACACTGGCAGTAGAATGGCCTTACCGAAGAGCTCAGTTATTTTCAATGTGGCCCCGTCATAGGATGCCACCATTCCAACAAGTCAGTTTGTCAGATTTCTGCCCTGCTAGAGCTGCCCCGGTCAACTGTAAGTGCTGTTATTGTGAAGTGGAAACATCTAGGAGCAACAACGGTTCAACCGCGAAGCGGTAGGCTACAGAAGCTCACAGATTGGGACCGCCGAGTGCTGAAGCGTGTAGCGCGTAAAAATCATCTGTCGTCGGTTGCAACACTTACTGCCGAGTTCCAAACTGCCTCTGGAAACATCAGCACAAGAACTGTTCGTCGGGAGCTTCATGAAATGGTTTTCGTGGCCGAGCAGCCACATACAAGCCTAAGATCACCATGCACAATGCCAAACATCGGCTGGAGTGGTGTAAAGCTCGCTGCCATTGTACTCGCATTCTCTGGAGTGATGAATCACGCTTCACCATCTGGCAGTCCGACAGATTAATCTGGGTTTGGCGGCCGCCAGGAGAACGCTACCTGCCACAATGCATAATGCCAACTGTACGGTTTGGTGGAGTAGGAATAATGGTCTGGGGAATCTAGATGATTCTGTGCTTCCAACTTTGTGGCAACAGTTTGGGGAAGTCCCTTTCCTGTTTCAGCATGACAATGCCCCTGTGCCCAAAGCGAGGTCCATATAGAAATGGTTTGTCAAAATTGGTGTGGAAGAACTTGACTGGCCTGTACAGAGCCCTGACCTCAACCCCATCTAACACCTTTGGGATGAATTCGAACGCCGACTGCGAGCCAGGCCTAATCGCCCAACATCAGTGCCGGACCTCACGAATGCTCGTGGCTGAATGGACGCAAGTCCACGCAGCAATGTTCCGACATCTAATGGAAAGCCTTCCCAGAAGAGCGGAGGCTGTTATAGCAGCAAAGGGGGGACCAACTCCATATTAATGCCCATGATTTAGGAATGAAATGCTCGACGAGCAGGTGTCCATATACTTTTGGTCAGTAGTGTATTTTTCCTGCTTTACAGTAGCCATGGATGACTTTAGACATTCATTCAAGTGATCCAAGAGTAGCCATCACATCAACAGCATTTGTCAAGGCAATATCTTACCCAGTCTTACTGATGCATGTTAAAGTTGGACTGAGAATAAATAATGAAGACATCGCTTAAAAATATTTTATTATTTACAGGCCACATTGGGATACAGAAATAAACGTTCAAAGTTTCATTGCAATGGGTTACAGTGTCAAAATACTTAAGCTTATTTAGTTTTTAATGATCACATAACCTATAGCCATTGAAACAAGCAATCTGCAGAATAGAAAGACATGACATGACCAACAATACTTCCCACAAATGTAAAACGGATCTAAAATGCAGTCAAATAAATACTGTACAATTAATAGTAGCCTACTGGATAATAGGACCCTGCCAGCTGGCCAGTAATGCCATGCATGATCAAACATGTTGGATGCTGAAAAGTGAAACGGTTGAGTAATTGGAAAGCAACTCATGAGCTTTGCTTCCAAGAAGCTTTGTCTTTTTGTTATTGTGGTTTACAGGGACTGGGAGTAGGAGAAGTCAAGCTTCTCTGAATGAATCTCTCCACAGCATATATTAGGCAACCACAATGGCTAAATAGCTAGACAGGAACATAGCTCAATTAACATGAGGGTGTAGAGTAAGTCAGTCCAAGTTGGAAACTCAGTTCTGTAACAAATACTTTAAATGGGGGGCACTTAAAGCTATTTGACATGCTTAAACCTGGAAGTTAGTGCAATATGTCTTGCTAGGTAGCATACGAGAATGGTGAGGATTTAGTAGATGGCTTAATTTCACTTGGGGTCTCCTCTGTTGGCATGCTCTGTGCCAAATGCAGGAAATTGTTTTATATTCAAAAGAGTTTGCTTCCTTTGGGTCAACCTTTCTCTGTAGCACAATGTCAACAAAATAAATATTTGAAGTTCTTAGTCTAGAAACAGTCATCACCAAACAGCCCTGAGCAGTCGTAACTTAGTACCTTAGTCCAACATTCACTCATTGAAGTGACGAAGATTGACAACATGAAAAAACACGATTTTGGAATGAAAGTTGGAGACAGGCTGCATCATTTCATTTCCATAAAAGGACGTTTTCTTAGTGACACTTGTAATACCAACTACACATTTAAAAATAAAAGTGAATAGATCAATTATCAGAAAATGTGTCCACAATGATGGGTCATTTCATGTTGCTTATTAAAACAATAAGAAATGTTTCTTAAGTCAAGAGCATGGGTCCCTGAGAAAGACACCAACCGGAGCAATCTCTCAATACAAATGTAAGAGGTCTTTCAAGCTAGTCATGGTGATCACATTTTTGGCATTCTCACAAAAAAACAGACCACCAATTCAAAATCCAACCGGAAGTCTTTCAAGCCAATATGAGGGTATATATAGTGACAGGGAAGACAAGCATACCATTTAACAATAACTGGATCAGTAGCCATAATTACATCTCACATACACTTTGCAAAATTCTGTCAAACTATATATATATATATATATATATATATATATATATATATACACACACACACATACAGTGGGGAAAAAGTATTTAGTCAGCCACCAATTGTGCAAGTTCTCCCACTTAAAAAGATGAGAGAGGCCTGTAATTTTCATCATAGGTACATGTCAACAAAAAAAAAATGTCAACTATGACAGACAAATTGAGATTTTTTCCAGAAAATCACATTGTAGGATTTTTAATGAATTTATTTGCAAATTATGGTGGAAAATAAGTATTTGGTCACCTACAAACAAGCAAGATTTCTGGCTCTCACAGACCTGTAACTTCTTCTTTAAGAGGCTCCTCTGTCCTCCACTCGTTACCTGTATTAATGGCATCTGTTTGAACTTGTTATCAGTATAAAAGACACCTGTCCACAACCTCAAACAGTCACACTCCAAACTCCACTATGGCCAAGACCAAAGAGCTGTCAAAGGACACCAGAAACAAAATTGTAGACCTGCACAAGGCTGGGAAGACTGAATCTGCAATAGGTAAGCAGCTTGGTTTGAAGAAATCAACTGTGGGAGCAATTATTAGGAAATGGAAGACATACAAGACCACTGATAATCTCCCTCGATCTGGGGCGCAAGACCTCACCCCGTGGGGTCAAAATGATCACAAGAACGGTGAGCAAAAATCCCAGAACCACACGGGGGGACCTAGTGAATGACCTGCAGAGAGCTGGGACCAAACTAACAAAGCCTACCATCAGTAACACACTACGCCGCCAGGAACTCAAATCCTGCAGTGCCAGACGTGTCCCCCTGCTTAAGCCAGTACATGTCCAGACCCGTCTGAAGTTTGCTAGAGTGCATTTGGATGATCCAGAAGAGGATTGGGAGAATGTCATATGGTCAGATGAAACCAAAATATAACTTTTTGGTAAAAACTCAACTCGTCGTGTTTGGAGGACAAAGAATGCTGAGTTGCATCCAAAGAACACCATGCCTACTGTGAAGCATGGGGGTGGAAACATCATGCTTTGGGGCTGTTTTTCTGCAAAGGGACCAGGATGACTGATCCGTGTAAAGGAAAAAATGAATGGGGCCATGTATCGTGAGATTTTGAGTGAAAACCTCCTTCCATCAGCAAGGGCATTGAAGATGAAACGTGGCTGAGTCTTTCAGCATGACAATGATCCCAAACACACCGCCCGGGCAACGAAGGAGTGGCTTCGTAAGAAGCATTTCAAGGTCCTGGAGTGGCCTAGCCAGTCTCCAGATCTCAACCCCATAGAAAATCTTTGGAGGGAGTTGAAAGTCCGTGTTGCCCAGCGACAGCCCCAAAACATCACTGCTCTAGAGGAGATCTGCATGGAGGAATGGGCCAAAATACCAGCAACAGTGTGTGAAAACCTTGTGAAGACTTACAGAAAACGTTTGACCTGTGTCATTGCCAACAAAGGGTATATAACAAAGTATTGAAAAACTTTTGTTATTGACCAAATACTTATTTTCCACCATAATTTGCAAATAAATTCATTAAAAATCCTACAATGTGATTTTCTGGATTTTTTTTTCCTCATTTTGTCTGTCATAGTTGACGTGTACCTATGATGAAAATTACAGGCCTCTCTCATCTTTTTAAGTGGGAGAACTTGCACAATTGGTGGCTGACTAAATACTTTTTTCCCCCACTGTACACACACACACACACACACACACACACACACACACACACACTACCGTTAAAAAGTTTGGGGTCACTTAGAAATGTCATTGTTTTCGAAAGAAAAGCAATTTTTTTTGTCCATTACAATAACATCAAATTGATCAGAAATATAATGTAGACATTGTTAATGTTGTAAATGGCTTTTGTAGCTGGAAACGGCTGATTTTTAATGGAATATCTACATAGGCGTACAGAGGCCCATTATCAGCAACCATCAGTCCTGTGTTCCAATTGGCACGTTGTGTTTGCTAATCCAAGTTTATAATTTTAAAAGGCTAATTGATCATTAGAAAACCTTTTGCAATTATGTTAGCACATCTGAAAACTGTTGTGCTGATTAAAGAAGCAATAAAACTGGCTGTCTTGAGCCTAGTTGGGTATCTGGAGCATCAGCAATTGTGGGTTAGTTTACAGGCTCAAAATGGTCAGAAACAAATAACTTTCTTCTGAAACTCGTCAGTCTATTCTTGTTCTGAGAAATGAAGGCTATTCCATGCGAGAAATTGCCAAGAAAAAGCCATATCTCAGATTGCCCATCTTAATCTTTTCTTTTTATTGGCCAGTCTGAGATACAGTGGGGAGAACAAGTATTTGATAACCTGCAAAATCGGCAGTGTTTCCTACTTACAAAGCATGTAGAGGTCTGTAATTTTTATCATAGGTACACTTCAACTGTGAGAGACGGAATCTAAAACAAAAATCCAGAAAATCACATTGTATGATTTTTAAGTAATTACATTTGCATTTTATTGCATGACATAAGTATTTGATCACCTACCAACCAGTAAGAATTCCGGCTCTCACAGACCTGTTAGTTTTTCTTTAAGAAGCCCTCCTGTTCTCCACTCGTTACCTGTATAAAAGACACCTGTCCACACACTCAATCAAACAGACTCCAAGCTCTCCACAATGGCCAAGACCAGAGAGCTGTGTAAGGACATCAGGGATAAAATTGTAGACCTGCACAAGGCTGGGATGGGCTACAGGACAATAGGCAAGCAGCTTGGTGAGAAGGCAACAACTGTTGGCGCAATTATTAGAAAATGGAAGAAGTTCAAGATGACGGTCAATCACCCTCGGTCTGGGGCTCCATGCAAGATCTCACCTCGTGGGGCATCAATGATCATGAGGAAGGTGAGGGATCAGCCCAGAACTACACGGCAGGACCTGGTCAATGACCTGAAGAGAGCTGGGACCACAGTCTCAAAGAAAACCATTAGTAACACACTACGCCGTCATGGATTAAAATCCTGCAGCGCACGCAAGGTCCCCCTGCTCAAGCCAGCGCATGTCCAGGCCCGTCTGAAGTTTGCCAATGACCATATGGATGATCCAGAGGAGGAATGGGAGAAGGTCATGTGGTCTGATGAGACAAAAATATAGCTTTTTGGTCTAAACTCCACTCGCCGTGTTTGGAGGAAGAAGAAGGTTGAGTACAACCCCAAGAACACCATCCCAACCGTGAAGCATGGAGGTGGAAACATCATTCTTTGGGGATGCTTTTCTGCAAAGGGGACAGGACGACTGCACCGTATTGAGGGGAGGATGGATGGGGCCATGTATCGCGAGATCTTGGTCAACAACCTCCTTCCCTCAGTAAGAGCATTGAAGATGGGTCGTGGCTGGATCTTCCAGCATGACAACGACCCAAAACACACAGCCAGGGCAACTAAGGAGTGGCTCCGTAAGAAGCATCTCAAGGTCCTGGAGTGGCCTAGCCAGTCTCCAGACCTGAACCCAATAGAAAATCTTTGGAGGGAGCTGAAAGTCCGTATTGCCCAGCGACAGCCCCGAAACCTGAAGGATCTGGAGAAGGTCTGTATGGAGGAGTGGGCCAAAATCCCTGCTGCAGTGTGTGCAAACCTGGTCAAGACCTACAGGAAACGTATGATCTCTGTAATTGCAAACAAAGGTTTCTGTACCAAATATTAAGTTCTGCTTTTCTGATGTATCAAATACTTATGTCATGCAATAAAATGCAAATTAATTACTTAAAAATCATACAATGTGATTTTTCTGGATTTTTGTTTTAGATTCCGTCTCTCACAGTTGAAGTGTACCTATGATAAAAATCACAGACCTCTACATGCTTTGTAAGTAGGAAAACCTGCAAAATCGGCAGTGTATCAAATACTTGTTCTCCCCACTGTATGGCTTTTTCTTTGCAACTCTGCCTAGAAGGTCAGCATCCCGGAGTCGCCTCTTCACTGTTGACGTTGAGACTGGTGTTTTGCGGGTACTATTTAATGAAGCTGCCAGTTGAGGACCTGTGAGGCGCCTGTTTCTCAAACTAGACACTAATGTATTTGTCCTCTTGCTCAATT
>NC_139998.1:15530409-15559626 GCF_964263955.1 Coregonus lavaretus
CCTCTCTCTGGGTCTCTGTGCTGTTCCTGCTTGTTGTCATTGATTTCTGTTTTCACCAGGACCCCTTCCCAATGGTGGTCACCAGTCCTCTCACCGTCCTGCACCGGACTACTCTTCACCCTGGTGTGACAACGCTCATCTCTGTGCACACATACACACACTAGTAAGAAGGGGAGAAAAAGCCTGGAGGCAAACCACATAATTTGGCACTGAAAGCCATCTTACTTCATTTTATTTAGGCTAAAGTTTGATGTAAGTGGTGAGTTGAAACATGTAAAGATTGCATGGTGCAGGTGGTCCATCCGAACATGTTTAAGCTGTACAACACCAGCTCTGAGTTGTAATATGTAACCACTTCAGCCAGTAACTTGAGCATTGTCAAAGCCAATCAAAGCCAACCAGAGGTGTTGGGTGGGGAGTTGAGAGCGAGTCACTGCTCTACCTGTTGGGAGGTGATGCATGACTGAGGAACCATTAACCCAGGCTCCAGATCCTTGACGTCTTCCCTGAAAAGGTCACAGGCAGCCTGGGGGCCAAGGGTGCCGGGGGGTGGGGGGGTTCTTCCGGCTCACCTGATAATCCGGCCGTTGCACATCACCAGACGGAGGTTGTTGTCCAGGCTCCGTTCCACAGCTGCAGCCGACGCCACAGATGCCTTGTTGAACTTTGCCGTCACTGTGGACCTGAATGGGGCATCCTGCGAAAAGGGCATAGAGATTTACTTTAACAAAGGTTTATAATTAACCTAGTCTCAGTCTATGAGTAACATCCTCCAAGACATGGATAATCCACGAGGACTACAGTTGCACATTGGGTTAGACCAAGCAGCATGGGGGAGATGGTAGTGTGTCAATGCCCTCACCTCCTCAAAGGGTCCCACCTCCAGCCTCTTGAGCACCTGTCGCGTGTGCAGCTCCAGGATCTCCAGGTTGGAGGGAGTCTTGGGCGCATGGTGATGATGGTGGTGGTGGTGCCGTAGCCGTCTGGCTGTCCGGCGAGCATGATGGCTAGCCCTGTCCAGAGTCGACCGCGTCAGCGGGCATGCTCCACTTCCCTGAGATTTCATTGGCTTGCTACCTCCAGCGCCACTCTGCTGCTCCTCCTGTGGTTAAGAAGAGATCCTAGTCAGTACAGAACCCCAACGCTGTAATACCCAGCTTGAAAGAAACACAATGCTTTTGACCTGGTACTTATAAAAGAGAAAAAGGGAAAAAAAGAATGAGGGTCAGCCAACTTTTACTCTGAGCACAAATGTTTAGAACCAGCTCCAAGTCGTCACGTAACAGCTTGAGGCCCTCGCTCCCAGCCCCGTCACAACGCAAGGCCTTACCTCCAGGTAGCGGATTTCCTTTGTGAGTTCTTTAATTAGATGGTTGGGTCTGATATGGTCCGGGACCTCGCTGGCCGGCTCTGTGACCTGAGGAGAGGCAGAGAGCAGGGGGACAATGAGGGCTTGTCCCGTCTGTCTGCAGATGGTGGTTACAGTTTCCCAGCCAGGTCATAGTCATACCACCACACTGGATACAACCTGCCCACCACTGACCTTTATAGAAGGAGCCCAATGTAGATTACATTAGAATGTAGAGAATGTGACCAAACGTCCTATTTTGTAGTCAGATGTTACACAGACAAAAGAAGCTGATTTGGAATCTACAATCTGGTTTCCTGTAGTATCTTACCTCTCGTTTTAGCCAGTTCTTCAGTGCAGTAATCAAGGCTTTCACTCCTGTCAGGTAGGCTGGGGGCTGGCAGTTATCCTCTCGTAACTCTGAGAAGCCAGGAATCATATGAGAAGGATGTCAAAAAGGTGCAGAAAGTTACCAAAGGGGACATCACCAAAACAGCAACAAATTCTTCCTCCAAGTTGTATTTCTCTCACCTTTTAGAGTCTCCAGTAGATTATTTGCCACATACCAGCAGATGGCCTCAAAGTAAGGGAATTTGAACAGGTCAGGAGTCTTCAACCGCCGCTCCATCTCATAACACCTGTAGTTGAGGATGCAGCAATGGAGGTCAAACACACACAGCTCCACAGTGCTGAGACCCATCACAGTCAAACCACTACTTCATTGCTGGCCATTAAAAAGCGCAGAAGAGCTGTGTTTTTAGCCATTCATTTCATCAATGTTATTACTTTACAAGGAAAGAAAGGCAACAGAATGAGCAGAGGACAGAGGGTTTTCCAGGTGCTCACCTGAGCTGCATGCCTATGTTGAGGTTGTGGAGGAAGTTCCCTCCGAACGCCATGCAATCCTGAGAGGTGAGAACAGCATGGATCCATCCTGGGGAACACAGAGGAGGATAGACCACATCAACAGCTGACCCACAGATGTGGAGCAAAAGGCCAGTAGCAGGCAGAAGACAAACATGCAATAAATCAAACATTTCATTTGGAACATTTTGGAATTCTTGTTTTCCAGCTGTATGTTTCAGACACATCAAAGGGTTTAGGAAATGGTTGAAAAACCTTCCACGTTGCAGCAGCGCATCCAAAGAGGCGTGACAATGCTGGGCTGGTGGGCCCTAAACATTATAAATGCGCGGTCATGGAGGGTGCACCGAGAGCTGCTGTGGCCCCAGCAGAGAGATGATGGGAGCCGCTCAAGTGATTATATGGATGGCTGATACCGGTTGGGGTTCTCTCTCATCCCCTGCCGGTCTCCTACATACCAGCCATCAAGAGCCCAACCGTGTGACCTTCCCTGCCAGGGGGCCTTTGGCTTCCCGCAATAAACCATTTCAGAAACGGTATTTATGTTACAGCAGGAGGCCTGTGAATGCAGTTCATGAAACCATAATTTGCACATTCATCCAAAAGCAGGTGGGCCCATGCTGATGGAGCATTGTGCCATAGTTAAAATTCTCTCAAATTCTCTTTACCTAAAAATGAACGTTCATTTTCGAACATCAGGAGATCGACACAGATATGTTGTATTTGTGTCGGCACTCAGAAACATATAACATTTTCCCTGGGGAATGGTGGTTTTGTGTGTTTATGTACTGAGGGCCTGTGTGTGTGTGTGTGTGTAACCAAATATGGAACTGGGCCAGGGATCTCTCCCAGTAGGGAGCCACTAAGAATCTCACGCTCTCAGTGTCTGCTAGCATCATCAGCCCAGAGAGCTTTCACATCCCCAGCCCTCCAACTGGGAAAAGCAGCCGTGTGGGAAGCTGTGTGAAAAAAGCTTCTCCACCCTGTGGCTAGAGAAACTGGATCAAATAATAAAATATTCCCTTTTACGTGCATCAATTAATTTTGGGCGTGTCATCACCTATTTGACTTGCCATGTAATCGAAGGACCATATGATGATGTAGGAAAGTTCTGTGAACAACAGTGGGCGGAAGGATGGTGTCATGTGGTGCTGGTGTCCACGGTGACAGAGGTGGTCCACTCAGGCCCTTCAGAGCTCACAGTGGAAGAAACAAATAACACAGGTCTTCCTGTGAGACGCCATCAAAGGCTAGCTGCTCCGCTCAGTGCTAAGTGGAAAAGCAGCTCTATGGCTCTTTATGGCTCTTGTGTTTTTGAATGCCCTTGTGTGTCTGCAGCAGAGCTTTGGAAATATAGTGCTGTATACAAGGAATGTTGCAACAGTAGAGCAACTTGAGCCCTTTGAACTAGTTCCTTATAAAAAAATTAAAAACTCAGACTTAGTCCTGTGGTGGGAAAAGGAGACCGTTGCTTCTCCTAACCTGTGGGGATGAGGACAGTGGTTCCTTGCGGCACCACACACTTGTAGCACTTGTCCACCTTGTCCCCAAAGAACACCTCGCTCTGGTTGGGGGACGAACTCCACGCCTCGTATAGTGCAAGATTAGCCTGGGTCGGCTTGATCAAGTAGAAAATCTTCTCTCCCTTCAGGACAGAGATGAAAAATTAGGAGAACATTATTCCGGTGCAATGGAATTATTAATAATATAAAACAATTGACAGAAGCGTATCGGAGGGGAAGATTTTCAGAGGAAGGCAAATGAACAAGACCCAGCATGTAGTCAGTGTTGCTACAGTAAAACGCTTGAGGGGTGACAAACCTCAGGAGAAGCATGTGGTTATTGAAGTTGGGCTGTCAGACTACATAGCCAACGCAAAACGCCTTGAAGACTCGAAACAACTCTGGTGCCTAACCATAGCACTGTCTGTGAAGATATAAGACATGCTGAGCACAGCAATTCCCCAGCTTACCCAGAGTACGTGGTACCACACGGATGTGCCTCCGAAATCTATGTGGAAGTCTGTGTAGCTGTCCTTCACCCCCATCAGGCAGTACTTCTGGACAAAGGGCTTGGGGAAGAAGGAGTCATCTGGCCAGTAGTTCTCCACCCAAGACATCTTCTGAGCGATATCAGGCACCACCACCAGCTCTGCCATCCTAAGAGGATACAAAGGAGCGTTTAGGGAAGTTCTACCAGTAAGGCAGTCGTTTGTACGCTACTCATCTTTCAATACACGTATTACTGCGCTCTAATAAGGCAGAATTGTTTGTCACGTTACACACCTTCATATCTACCCATCACTGTTCACCAATCAACCAGGCATTAACCAAGGAGATTCATTTAAAATAACACATTTCTCCCCACCTCTTTGCCGTTTTAGAGTGGTTTCTTCTACCAGCTGTGCTGCTTCTCTGTGTAGCCCGCGCAGCACAACTGGAAGGAAACCGCTTGAGTCGCACAAAATGGAATATAAAGTTTGGAATTACACAATTTCATGTGTACAACATCTATAGACCTGCATCACTATGCTGAAAGTTTTTTCGTTTCTAAAAGGACGTATTTGGGTGATTTTGGAGCCTTTGTTCATGTTTTTCCATGAATCCCATACTGCGGAACGAGCAATGAGTTAGTCTATTGCGGGTGGGGATAGTTTCTCAAAACCAAGGGAAATAGCAACAAAAAAAAGTGTCTGGACCCTTCTATAACATGCCATTTACATAACAAATAGAGATTTGGTTCCAAACTAGTGAATAGCGCTTTTAGCTACAAATATTACAATTCTAATGGTGAATATTTAGTGAATCCCAGAAATTCGTAAGTGAATCCAAATTATACAATGATCAAAGCAGCAGCAGCATATACTTGTTAATAGCGAAAAGCAACCAATACTTACTTGGTGTCTGAAAACTCCAGACTGATCACGTTCAGCACCTTTGGCCGATAAGGTTTGTAGTAATACTTGATGAACTCTCTAAGTTTCATTTTGCTGTCTGCCTGCCTGGCAACATCAATGACATCCACGATTTTGTCACCACCTGCAAGAAAGTCATGCTTCAGATTAGAATATGGTTTCTGTGATGCAGAAAGTAGTCTGGAGGAAGTTCAAGATGGGATGGGACAGGCATTAACACTTGAATGTAGTATGTTAAGTAAGGACAGGTGGATTTGATATGATATTACAGACATATTACAGTGTATCACCACATTACTGCACAGTACTACAGACCAATACATGCCAAGCCTGCCTTCTAAAAAATACTTTAATATATTGAAATCTACCGGGGATACTCACAGGTCCAATCCCCCTCCCCAGCCCAGACAGAGGGCCAGCCAGAGAGACTCTACAGTTCTCATGCGCAGATGTCCAATGATGGAGGGCGCAAGGCGTGGAGCTTGCTGACATTTTCAGAATCCCCATAATACTCCTGATGGACACCTCAGTGCTGCTGCAGCCACCCAACTGGAGGAGGTGCATTGAAACATCCAAGGCAATCTCTCCACATCCCATTACTGTACTCCCAATGATGGAAGCAGGAGGAGCCGGAGAAGAGGAGGCTAAGGGTTGGCTAATGTCTTTCATGTGTGTAGATAACGCCACCCGTGTACAGCTGGCAAATTGCAAATAAAAAATGGCAGAAGGGGGAGCTGTGAACAGACATGCAGTTAACGGAGGGCATGACAGGACAGCTGGTGGTTGTGCAAGGACAGCCCTGTTTGGCCCTGCTGGCCACCGCTGGAGGCAGAGCAGCCTCACATACACAGAACAGCCAGGGGAACACTAGTGTACAGATCGGGAGGGGAGCTGCCTGGGCGTAGTACAACCAACGACAAGTGGGGGCAATAACTCTCTCCAGCCACCAATGTCCTGTGCGAATATTTATGGTCCTCATATTAGCAATTATGTCCCTTCATCAATCTTTCCATCCAGTGACACAGTTAGGGACTAAGAGCACAGGTTTCCTGGAGAATAGACAGGGCGTTGCTAGTCCCAGGTCTGAGGTACTTGGAAAGTGTGATGTTAAAACAATGTTCCAAAAGGACAAAAGACACTTTACAGGTTTGCCATTAGGGTAAATGGAGAAATGGCCATGGAAAACACATATCGTTCAATACAATTAACTTACAGGTCCCTGCTGAGTCTAGCAGGCAGAGTGCCAAGTGAGGTAAATGGATTAGCTGGGCAGCTGGCCTGTGGTGAATGCTTGGTTAAGCACTGGCCATTTAAACATTAATGTGAATATCAACAATGTTAAAGAATATTTTCCAACTAATAAACCTCCAAAAGAGACCCACACATGAATAAGGTTATTCATTAAACAAACCATTTGAATTTCATTGTCAGGTTGACACCTCAACCTAGACTGATAACTCCACAGGCTTAAGCCTAATCCAAGGAGCTTTTAGGAGTTCTAGAGCCATGAAAACCACAACATATCACTGTGAGAATGGAGTGTGACTAGTCACCAAAGAAGACTGTGTGCTTCTGCCAGTGACAAATCACATGCTGCTCAGAAACAGAGCAGTGGGCAGAATGACTTGGTCTCTGACACAGATGTGAGATCAGATTTGGAGCCTGATTTCCCCAAAGGAAGACCATACCATTAACCCTTTCTAATATCTACAGTTCCAATATTACACCCTGACTATGGACATGAAAGAAAAAACCTTGAGACACAAATCCCATGCTAAGATAAACAAATGGCCAGTGCTTCACTTTAGTAGTCTTCTGGTTATGCTAATATGATACACTGGTCACAGGGACAAATTCTCAGGTTAGCCGCAAAAGTGAGATGGTTTTGTCCACTCTTTCTGTGTGTGTGCAGTAGACTGAAGGAGCAGAGTGAATGTAATTTGAACCTAAAATAAACTTAGCCGGACACAAACCTGAGATGTCTGATAATGTACTGGGATGTAAGGGGATCTCATAAGTACCAGACTCTCAATAGTGGAGAGAGGTGATGAACCACGGTGCTCGGAAAGCTAACCCACTTTTAGCTACACACTTATTTCATTATTGAAATATATGAAAAACTGTATGCACTCACTACTGTAAGTCGCTCTAGATAAGAGCGTCTGCAAAAAAAATTATTGGTGGATTAATGTAACATGTAAAAAGGTGGACCCAGTGAACCTCTCAGCTCTGTTACCTGAGATGGTCCAGAGGCACATTAAGTTACAGTAATGTACAGACACGTTACACGGCAAGCACGTAGGATTAATATTTAAACCCTTGACAAGATGCTCAGCTAGCATCTCATTAACAAACACGTTTGATTAAACATCCCACTCAGCAGTACATGATCCAGAAATTCTAGAGAGCTTGTGTTCATAGAAACAGAACATTAGCACACTGACCCAATTATTTTGAAAATGGGGCTGTTTTGAAAATAAATATGGCACAGTAAATGTACACAAACCAAACAAAGGCACCAAAACAGCACAATCGGTGGGAGAGGGCTCCATTTTAACAAACCTAACGCAATGGTAAATCTTAGCGCTGGCGGTAGTGCTATAGGTTCTGGGGTGTATCAGAAATATTTTAGCTATTTTCACAGCAGGAATTATGGGCGCAATAGCTGGCGGTGGCACGAAAGGGCTGGGTTTTGATGAATAAATTAGTTGCAGGTGTGTCGAGGCTTGGCCCTTCACTGGCCAATGAGAACATGCTTCATGGCTAAATATCTGGTTGCTTCAAGTTGTGTATTTACGGTCTTTTTATATCAACTCCAATTAGAACGTTAGACCGTTATAAATAGCCTAGAGAAACAAAATGTAGGCCTATCCCATATTTGCTAAATAGGTTGAACATGTTTGCAATCCACATTGTTCTAAGTAGGCTAATTGCATGATTTCAATACGAAAATATATATTTTTAAACATAGCATTCACATGGACATAGGCCTACTGTAAATTGCATTATGTCTGAGCTATGCCAAACGTTAAGAAATATTACATTCTATTAAATTAGATGAAATAAGACCTAAAAAGACAGTGAATAATTTGAATCAAATTCTAATAAAACGAAACAACTTGTTTTAAATAAAATTGTCTAAATATGTCTAAATACAGTTACAGGCACCATAATTGCTCCCGTGGGCATATAATATTAAGACAATGTAGACTATGGAGGGTTTTACGCATATCAAAACTTTTCAAAAGAGCTGGAAAAAGATCCAATATAAAGAGAAAGGGGGAATGTCCACTTACCATTATACTGCTCCCAAATATAATGTTTTATAAACATCATGGAACCATGTTACAGATCATATTCGCACCTCTCCACTCCAAACATAGCAGACGGCTTCTAAATTGCATTGTATGCGAGCCATGCATTCTAATAATAAAGCCATGGACAGTGAATAATTCTAATAAGTTTGGTTTTTAATCAAATTAAACTAAAACAAGCAATTCGTTTTTTTTAAACGACAATATTTCTAAATAAGATGGGGTCAGAATCATGATATCATAAATCGCATCTCTCATTCCATGAACAGGCACACGTAGGCCTAAGGCCAAGGGCTCGATAGGAATTCCCGCGATTTGACAGTTAGGTCCAACAAAGGAAAGTGGAAGATGCATTTTTTCACAGCAGTCTTTTTAAATAACTTGATGTTCCTAAACAGGCTTCCTACAGTCACTGACACCTTTCATGCAATGGGCATCACACATAATGAGTCCACACTTTTCACAGAATCTGGACAAAAATAATGTCCAGTATAAATAAAAATGGGGGATTTCATTAACTCTTTTGCTGATCGTGACATTTCCGATAAGGCTACTGTGCGCCTTACCACTAAGACCAGCTTTTGGCCGGTCTTAAATATCTCTAGTTGCACTGACTGAAATTGGCATATTGGTGCACGTTTTGAAGGACACGCCTCAGATTTCCACACCTCCTACCTCAGCGCAAGCAAGCTGATGTTAGACAGGTAAATTAACAACCCTGATGCAAAGGTTGGGAAAAAGCAGAGCGCTGGCTTTCATAAGTTAAAATTGACAATGAGCGTGTGTGACACTAGCGCTGCCTTAACGCCAGTCGAAAATAGAGGCCAGAAAGTAGTCAATTAAAAAAAAAAAATATTCTCCTCTTACCAACGTAGTCCTCCACATCCCTTACAGAGAAGCTGGAGGGAGGCAGCTTGAGACCTAGTCCATCCAGTTTGGGAACGGTGATAGGGTAGCGGAAGCCCTGCTTCTCCAGGTACTTCTGTGTTACCTGATGGCCCTGCATCTGCACCATGATTTCATCCGCACTGCAACAAAGGAAAGAGGGGCATTTATATTACGTTATTGGTCATCTACCTCAACTCATTTTAGAAGATGCATTCCTGGAACGTGGTTGACCAACCATCCTTCATGTATGGACCACAGATTATGAGTTTATCACTTCACCAGTTTCCTTCTACCTGCTTCATCTAATAGAGCTGTCCCAGTGAGCACCATTGCACTGCTTAAGGATTTGTTTGAAGGAGCTGAGTTTGTATTCACAATATGTCACAAAAAGGCAGAAGCCCAGTTGATGTTGGCTAAGTAAAGCAATGCCCAGACCACATCAGCAACACACTGGTTTTCAGTTCGGGGTGTGAACCTGGGGCCCACTGCTGTGTGTGATGTGTGGTGATGTGTGTGTGCACACATCTGTGGCTTGGTCTGCTGGGTGGTATCTTGGCTCCTTCAGTACCTGGGAAAGGTTCTGTTCTGCAGCTCTCGTACAAACACAGAGGTCCCCGCCTGCACCGGCCTGCTGCAATCGTCAGGCTCTGTGTAGTCGTGTCGGTGCCAGTTGTTACGTTTTTTCACTGGGAAAACAAGACAACGAGTTGTAAAACTTCTCAACCGTCAGAGTCATTGATCAAACAGAGCAGATACTGCACAGCGTTTGCAGGGGTAGTTACCCGAGTGTCTGAGGAACATGGAAGCCTTGAATTATGGATCGTCTCTATAAATCATTTCAAAATCCCATAAAGCCCACGTAATATCCAGCCGAACGAGGGCCATCTTCAATCTCAATTTGATGATTACACCATCATTCAATTACCCTAATAATGTGGCCAGACCCACTTTAGAGCATAAAGAGAGAGAGTAGACGTCTAATGGAGAGTCAAGTATTAAATAACCGTGCTGAGTAATGCAGAGAGAGAGTGTGTGGTGGTGTGGTACTTACTCAAGGAGGGTCCGTGTTGGACATCACATTTAGGACAGTGGTAAACATCGATGTCCACGGCATGGTGCTCTTCCACTTGGACACAGCTGGAGAGGGAAGAGAACATTTTGATATTTAGACTCAGTTATATGAAATAAGCTGGTTCTCAACACAAAACTCGACAACATATCTGTAGTAAATATAGTTTAAATTTAGAGAGTGATCCAACATCACCCTCCCATTAGAATGGCTTACCAAGAAAACCTTCCAAAAGGATAAATGAGGTAAAAAGGAGTTGGAGCACTAAACAAAAAAAGGCAGAGATGGATTAAAATGAGATATAAGAAATCAATTGTACAGGATGCGAATAGGTGACTGACGTTTCGACGTCAAGCTGACGTCTTCCTCAGTGACCTGACCATTGCACTTAGCTCCTATTTATAGCCTAGTGGTCCATTGAGACGCAATGTAAAACAATTACAATGATAATGATAAGACAAAGTGTGTCTCGTTAATCAACAGGCCATGTCAATATATACATAGGTGATATTTGGGTGTCTGTGAATCCGGAGACACAGAGACCCACAAAAAAATCGAGGCAACAACATTATAGAAGAAATGAGGACAGTGGAAAAATCATCATTTAGCCCCTTTGGACCCACACTGTCTAAGGAGTACTGCCAGAATGCCTCGGTTTTGGTTTACGTACGATATCACCTCCTCTAGGTGAAATTTGGACGTGTTCTATGGCTACAAAGCGCAGGACGGAAGGTGAGTCATGGTTGGCTTCGATGCAATGGTGCGCAATAGCATAGTCCGTGTTTTTATTTCGAATAGCAGCCTTATGTTCTGCGATGCAAAGTTTCAATACTTGTTTAGTTTGACCAATAAGGAGAAGCGCAGATGCATTTGAGCATGTATACGACATTTGTGGTGCTACAATTAATGAAGCGTTGGATTTTGTATTCTTTACCTGTTCTCGGGTGGTAAAAAACTTTAGTATTTTCACAATGTAAACAGTGGCCACACTTGTAATTGCCATTGGGCGGGCCTGGGAGCCAAGTGTCACGCTTCTTGGGTAGCTGCATCCTATGGGTAACGGAATTGGCTAGATTGCGCGCACGGCGAAAACAAATGCGAGGGGGGCAATGTAATGAACTCTCGTAGATTTTGATCACTTTTGATGATGTTCCTCAATGTGCCACTAGGCTATAAATAGGAGCTATGTGCAATGGTCAGGTCACTCTGAGGAAGACGTCAGCTTGACGTTGAAATGTCAGTCACCTGTTCGCATCCTGTACAATGGATTAAAGTGAGCAGTAAGAAATCAATCTCTGCTGTTTTTCCAACTCCTTTTTACCTCAAATTAGTCCTTTTGGAAGTTTTTCATGGTAAGCCATTCTGGTGATTTTTGTCCTTGTTGTTGATCACCCCTCCTTTCCTTGGTTTGCTGAAGCGCGAAGGCCCACCTGAACTATCACACTCCCATTATTCTATTCTATTTCGGCCATTAGCTGTCTAAATGCAAAACTACTGTTCCTAAATTACTTTTGCAAAATGTAAATACTACCCCCCTCTCATTCAAGGGATCCAGCCAAGTGGTCAACCAACTAGGCTACACATCAACAGCCATGTAGTAGGCAGGGATAGGGAGGAATGCAGGGAATCAAAATCTAACAGGGCTTTATCAAAATCACATAAGAAAGCTATAAAAAAGGTTTCAGCTCACTTTCTTTCACATACAGAACATCCTGCCATCCTGATAAATTTGTCAAATAAGGACATCATAATTTTGAAAACAATAAAGGTGCTAATGTAGTCAACTCAACTTTCTTCTCAAAGTTAACAACTTCAACCCCCTCAGTAAAGAGTGAGAACTATAGATCTGAGCCACTCACTCAGCTGATGTAGCCATTTCAAGCTTCTGCCTCTAACCCTAGGAAACTCTTTTCCATCTTCTCCTCCCTCCTTAATCCTCCACCCCCTCCCTCCCTGCGGACGACTTTGTCAATCAGTTTGAAAAAAAGGTTGACGACACCCGCTACTCATTCACTCAGCCTATTGAGTCCACTGGTCTTACTCACACAGACCTACCCTACGCCTTGACCTCTTTCTCCCCTCTCTCTCCAGATGACATCCTGTGACTAGTGAGGTCTGGCCGCCCGACAACCTGCCCGCTCAACCCCATCCCCTCCTCCCTTCTCCAGACCATCTCTGGAGAACTTCTCCAATTCCTCACTTCCCTTATCAACTCATCCCTGACCACTGGCTGCGTCCCCTCGGACTTCAAAATGGCCCGAGTTGCGCCCCTCCTCAAGAAACCAACACTCGACTCATCTGACATCAAAAACTATAGACCTGTATCCCTTCTTTCTTTTCTTTCCAAAACACTTGAGCGTGCCGTCTCTGATCAACTTTCTCATTATGTCCCTCAGAACAATCTTCTTGACCCTGACCAGTCAGGTTTCAACACGAGTCACTCAACCGAGACTGCTCTTCTCTATGTCACGGAGGCTCTCCGAACTGCCAAAGCTGACTCTCTCTCTCTCTCTCTCTCCTCTGTTCTCATCCTACTAGATCTATCCGCTACCTTTGACACCGTGAACCATCAGATTCTCCTGTCCACTCTCTCAAGGCTGAGCGTCTCAGGCTACGTACACTCTTGGATTGCATCCTACCTGGCAGGCCACTCCTACCAGGTGACGTGGAGAGGATCTGTGTCTGCACCACATACTCTCACTACTGGTGTCCCCCAGGGCTTGGTTCTAGGCCCTCTCCTCTCCTCGCTATACACCAAGTCACTCCGCTCCGTCATATCCTCACATGGTCTCTCCTATCATTGCTATGTGGATGACACGCAACTACTTTTCTCCTTCCCCCCTTCTGACACCCAGGTGGTGACACGTATCTCTGCATGCCTGGCAGATATCTCAACATGGAATGTAGGCCCACCACCTCAAGCTCAACAAGATGGAACTGCTCTTCCTCCCGGGGAAGGCCTGCCCGCTCAAAGACCTCTCCATCACAATTGACAACTGCACAGTGTCGCCCTCCCAGAGTGCAAAGAACCTTGGCGTGACCCTGGACAGCACCTTGTTGTTCTCTGCAAACATCAAAGCAGTGACCCGCTTCTGCAGGTTCATGCTCTACAACATCCGTAGAGTACAACCCTACCTCACCCAGGAAGCGGCGCAGGTCCTAATCCAGGCACTTGTCCTCTCCTGTCTGGACTACTGCAACTCGCTGTTGGCTGGGCTCCCCGCTTGTGCCATCAAACCCCTGCAACTTATCCAGAACGCAGCACCCCGGCTGGTTTTCAACCTTCCTATGTTCTCTCATGTCACTCCGCTCCTCTGCACACTCCACTGGCTTCCAGTTGAAGCTTGCATCCACTTCAAGACCATGGTGCTTACCTAAGGAACAGCAAGAGGAACTGCCCCTTCCTACCTTCAGGCTATACTCAAACCCTACACCCCAACCCGAGCACTCCGTTCAGCCACCTCAGATCTCTTGGCTGTCGCACCCCTACGGGAGGGCAGCTCCCGCTCAGCCCAGTCCAAGCTCTTCTCTGTCCTGGCACCCCAATGGTGGAACCAGCTTCACCCCAGCTCTGACTCTACTGATAGCTATGTTATTGAGGGAAAACGTACTTTCTATGCCTGTGATGTGGTTGTCCCACCTAGCTATCTTAAGATCAATGCATTAACTAAGTCGCTCTGGATAAGAGCGTCTGCTAAATTACTAAAATGTATGTATTCCCATCACTTCCAGAGCAGTACAATGCAATGCAGCATGCATAAAACAAACTGGGGGTAACACAGGCAGGCCCCCTGTCCACCTGAAATAGCAGGTGTCACAAAACATAGCTTTATTCTGTTTATGTCCAACGTTCTTTGTACCGTAGAATGCTGAAGTGTGAAAATTATTGACCCGAGTTAGCCTCCTATGCCCTGGGAATGTCAGTAGTCCCCCCTCATGGTGTTGTGGTTTAACCTCAGACACAGGCTGATTCTTGGCTACAGATGTTTGAGGGCTGTGTTTGGTCTACTCTGGGACAGTGGTGGTGGGTGGCATCCGTTAAGCCACAGAGTGTGGGAACCAGCCCTGCTGGAGCAGCAGTTGAGGTGCCCACATCAAAGCCTCCAGCTCTCCCCTTCCGCCAGGCTGGGTGGAACACTGGTGTGAGGGGAGGGTGCCCCGGGTTAAGGGGGAGGAGAGGACCGGCCGACAGGCTGAAAACAAACAGTTTCTGTTCAGTGCCGAGAGGAGGGCCTGGGAGCAGCTCTAGCTGTTATCTTCTTTGATCTGAGCGTAATTGCAGGAAACAAGGGAAGCAGTAAACAAAACAGAACCATTATCTTGTCAAAAAAGCGGCCTGAGTCGGGGATGGCCAAAGGATTTAAGCTGAAATCACACGGAGAGACGCCGTCAACGGCATCAAAATTTGCACGTGAGAGTAGAGCGTCAATTCACTTACACCATGTAGTGTATGCCAACTTAATTGTCATGTGAATCCATAATAAATCAGTTGTATTTGTTATGTTCACTATGTAGCCCTTGTGAATTATTGCTGCGTGTTCCTTTTTTTGACAGACAACAACACAGTTGTGTGGGGGGCTGGTGGGGGCGTCCGCGGCCATGGAGGGAGCATCTAAGTCCCCGGCAGAGCCGGGAAATGTTTGTTCCCTTGGACTGTTGGTGTACAGCAGTGAAAACTCATTTGAATCTGCTGGGGACTCGCGTCCTATTAAATGTATAATAAGCGACATGTTTGTTGTTGTCACAGGGAATGGTCCGATGGATACGTTCATTTGTGAAACATTTATTGAACTATTACGCTTCATGAAGAAATACAAAAATCTGACCAAGCGCCTTGAACTGAATAAGGATTCTATGAGACTATTGGCATCTTTAAATGCTTCCTATCAAAACATCCAAGAGGATCATAATGGGACCTTCCTGGACTATGATCAATTTCCGCCACTGCACCCCTCTACTAGCTTGAACCAGAAAATGGCTGCTCACTGTTCGACTGCAGGTGAGCGTAAATGGATGCGTGACGGAACCAGAAAGAAGGAGAAGAATCATTCTCAGCGCGCCTGCCTTCTTCCCCTGCGTCCGGACTTAAGACTTTCAAATCACTTTGAGCCCCTGTACCAGCTGTTTTCTGCCGGGGGCTTGGGTGTTCCCTCCATGGCCCTCCATAACTGGCTACGTGACTATTGCAGCTCTGTGGGTGTAACATTTATTGACAATTTTGATACCTTCTGGAAACAAAGCTTGTATTATAAGGAGGATGGGATCCACCCAAATCATTTGGGTTCCTGGATCCTTTCACAGCATTAGAAGGCTGCGTTGAGACAATGACCCAAGTCCAGCTCATTTAATCCCTACCATTGTGTCGCTGAGTTGTCATAATGGTTCAGCAAATGTACATTATCCTAGGGGTGTTGGAAGACACAATGTAAATAACCTAATTGATGTCCCTCTTACTGCCCGGAATGCCTCTTCTGATCCTACAGCTATTGTATGCAGTAATCATATGCCTATGAACCAGAGTAATACTGTTAGCACTGAGGTGGTGTGCCCTAGTAGGATGTCCAGTGTGTGCAGCTCACCCTGCACTAATAAAAATTACCTGAGTATGTCTACCTTTACTAAGCTTCCCAGTAAAGTAAGAAAAATAATTAAGCATCCTAGAAAAGTGTAAAAAATAGCCCACGTTAACATATGTAGCTTAAGAAACAAAGTTCATTAAATCAATAATTTGCTAGTAACAGATGACATTCATATTCTGACAATCTCCGAAACTCACTTAGATAATACCTTTGATGATAAAGTGGTAGCAATAGAAGGTTATAACATTTACAGAAATGCCAACAGGGGCGGTGTTGAGGATATCATGTTAAATACTGTTGTTGTAATATGGCTACAGGTTCACCAGCCTCACCTAACGTCCATTCTTGTGGGGAGCTGCTATAGACCACCATAGCTGCTATAGAAAGTATACTTTCTGGGTGATCTAAATATTGACTGGCTTTCATCAGGCTGCCCACTCAAGAGAAAGCTTCAAACTGTAACTAGTGCCTGCAACCTGGGCTCCCGAGTGGCGCAGCGGTCTAAGGCACTGCATCTCAGTGCTTGAGGCGTCACTACAGACCCCCTGGTTCAATTCCAGGCTGTATCACAACCGGCCGTGATTGGGAGTCCCATAGGGCGGCGCACAATTGGCCCAGCGTCGTCCGGGTTTGGCCGGTGTAGGCCGTCATTGTAAACAAGAATTTGTTCTTAACTGACTTGCCTAGTTAAATAAAGGTAAAATAAATAAAAATAAAAAAACCTGGTTCAGGTTATCAATCAACCTACCAGGGTAGTTACAAACAGTACAGGAATTAAATAATCAACATGTATTGATAATATCTTTACTAATGCTACAGAAATTTGTTTGAAAGCAGTATCCAAATCCATCGGATGTAGTGATCACAATCTAGTAGCCATATCTAGGAAAACCAAAGTTCCAAAGGCTGGGCCTAATATTGTGTATAAGAGGTCATACAATACGTTTTGTAGTGATTCCTATGTTGTCGATGTGAAGAATATTTGTTGGTCCGTGGTGTGTAATGACGAGCAACCAGACGCTGCATTTGACACATTTATGAAATTGCTTCTCCCAGTTACTAATAAGCATGCACCCATTAAGAAAATTATTGTAAAAACTGTTAAATCCCTGTGGATTGATGAGGAATTGAAAAATATTAATGGTTGAGAGGGATGAGGCAAAAGAGATGGCAAATAGGTCTGGCTGTACAACCGATAGGCAAACGTACTGGAAATTGAGAAATCATGTGACTAAACTGAATAAAAAGAAGAAGAAACTACACTATGAAACAAAGATAAATAACAAAGAACGATAGTAAAAAACTCCACTCCATCATTCATTGAATCAGATGGCTCATTCATCACAAATCCCACTGATATTGCCGACTACTTTAATGATTTTTTCATTGGCAAGATTAGAAAACTTAGACATGACATGCCAGCAACAAACGCTGACACTACACATCCAAGTATATCTGACCAAATTATGAAAGACAAGCATTGTAATTTTGAATTCCATAAAGTAAGTGTGGAAGAGGTGAAAAACACATTATTGTCGATCAGCAATGACAAGCCACCGGGGTCTGACAACTTGGATGGAAAATTACTGAGGATAATAGCGGACGATATTGCCACATCTTCAATTTAAGCCTACTAGAAAGTGTGTGCCCTCAGGCCTGGAGGGAAGCAAAAGTTATTCCCCTACCTAAGAATAGTAAAACTCCCTTAACTGGCTCAAATAGTCAACCAATCAGTCTGTTACCAACCCTTAGTAAACTTTTGGAAAAAATTGTGTTTGACCAGATAAAATGCTGTTTTACAGTAAACAAATTGACAACAGACTTTCAGCACGCTTATAGGGAAGGACATTCAACAAGCACAGCACTTACACAAATGACTTGACTGATGATTGGCTGAGAGAAATTGATGATAAAAAGATTGTGGGGGCTGTTTTGTTAGACTTCAGTGCGGCTTTTGACATTAACGATCATAGTCTGTTGCTGGAAAAACGTATGTGTTATGGCTTTACACCCCTGCTATATTGTGGATAAAGCGTTACCTGTCTAACAGAACACAGAGGGTGTTCTTTAATGGAAGCCTCTCCAACAAAATACAGGTAGAATCAGGAATTCCCCAGGGCAGCTGTGTAGGCCCCTTACTTTTTTAATCTTTACTAACGACATGCCACTGGCTTTGACTAAAGCCAGAGTGTCTATGTATGCGGATGACTCAACACTATACACGTCAGCTACCACAGTGACTGAAATGACAGCAACACTTAACAATGAGCTGCAGTTAGTTTCAGAATGGGTGGCAAGGAATAAGTTAGTCCTAAATATTTCCAAAACTAAAAGCATTGTATTTGGGACAAATCATTCACTAAACCCTAAACCTCAATTAAATCTTGTAATGAATAATGTAGAAATTGAGCAAGTTGAGGAGACTAAACTGCTTGGAGTAACCCTGGATTGTAAACTGTCATGGTCAAAACATATTGATACAACAGTAGCTAGGATGGGGAGAAGTCTGTCTATAATAAAGTGCTGCTCTGCATTCTTAACAGTACTATCAACAAGGCAGGTCCTAGTTTTGTCGCACCTGGACTACTGTTCAGTCGTGTGGTCAGGTGCCACAAAGATGGACTTAGGAAAATTGCAATTGGCTCAGAACAGGGCAGCACGGCTGGCCCTTGGATGCACACAGACAGCTAACATTAATAATATGCATGTCAATCTCTCGTGGCTCGAAGTGGAGGAGAGATTGACTTCATCACTACTTGTATTTGTGAGAGGTATTGACATGTTGAATGCACCGAGCTGTCTGTTTGAACTACTGGCACACAGCTCGGACACCCATGCATACCCCACAAGACATGCCACCAGAGGTCTCTTCACAGTCCCCAAGTCCAGAACAGACTATGGGAGGCTCACAGTACTACATAGAGTCATGGCTACATGGAACTCTATTCCACATCAAGTAACTCATGCCAGCAGTAAAATTAGATTTAAAAAGACAGATACAAATACACCTTATGGAACCGCAGGGACTGTGAAGCAACACAAACATAGACACATGTATACAAACACACGATAACATACGCACTTTATCCACATGTACACATGGATTTTGTGTTATAGATATGTGGTAGTAGAGTAGAGGCCTAAGGGCACACACTTAATATGTTGTGAAATCTGTTATGAATGTATTGTAACGTTTTTAAAATGTATAACTGCCTTAATTTTGCTGGACCCCAGGAAGAGTAGCTGCTGCCTTGGCAGCAGCTAATGGGGATCCATAATAAATACAAATATCAACACTCACCTTACATGTCCTACGGGAGCCACCGTACCTGCCTGCGCTAAACAGTTATGTTAGCTCACGAAAATGAGGAGAGTTGAAGCTAGCACACCCGAGCAGTTTATAAAGAATTTAGCTTGTCCCGTTCGTCTACATAATAGTATTCTCTTGAAAATCTGAGTTCTTCAAGTTTCCCCAGCCGTAGCCTGCCTAAGCTATATGTCTATGATAGAAAACAACAGGTAGGCTGCAATTGATTTCAAATCTTTAGTCTACTTAGCGAAGATCATAACAATTCCTCCAATTACTTTTCTACAAACGACCGACGCAATTACAGCTTATTTTACCAGCATTGCTCCACGTAGACGCAAGAAAAATAGACTTGATTTCTAATTTGAGCACTATGATGCCGTAGACGCTCGCAGCCAGTCTGTTCTCTCATTCACTCCTGTGCATTCTAATTCCAGCCTGTACACGCAAAAACAAAGAACAAAAAAAACCCTGTTTGAGTTGGCCTTTAGGCTTCACACACACACACACTTACTTCATCTGTAACATACATATAGGCTAGTGTATTTTAACAATTTTATTAAGGCCAGGCATTTCATAGAGAGTGTTACAAAATGGACTATATTTAGTACCTTACTTTGAAGCAATAGTGATTGGGTCTAAATAGGCATTTGGGGTTTGGTAGTCTAAATTCAGTGTACTTGTCTTTAACTGCCATTTCCCGAAAGTCAGACTCTTCCCACAAGCCAACACATTTTTCTCAGCTTCAGAAGCATCTGCATTTAACAAATTTTGTGGGATTACCCTTAGATATTTTCTCCAGACTTCCCCAGCGGTTATTGTTGATATGTTGTACATTTCTTTATTCTAGATACGCCAAATATACAAGTATTAATCCACAATCTGCTCTGGATAAGTCTGGTCCTGTAGTGTCTAAACAAAATGAAACCAAAATATTTACGCTGACTTCATACAGTGTCCAGAAAAATTGATTTGCGTGATATGCAAATATGCTCATATTTAATGAGATATCACCTCATTTGCATATTTTAGTTAAATATTTCATATTGTTTTATACAAAATAGTCATTTGTGTCTACATTCAACTGGTAAAAGTTGTGATAAAGACTGATATGATTAAGGGGGGAAAATGACCCTATGAGGGTGTGGTGCCTGGCCTTAAGAGAGAGTCTGCCAGTCTTTTGATGACAACACCACATCTTCAGGACATAGCCCCACTGAAAACCGGTAACTAATCACACAGTGGCAGTGTGTGTTGTTGAGAATGTCTGGCTCTGACAGACGGTCCGGAACTGACTACAAACCACACCCCCTCTCCTTAAGTCATGACTGCGGTCGTGCATTGGAACAGTGGGCCCTGTATTCTCACACTCTGCTACTTCCACTCACTATTGCTGAGTGTGAAGGACACAGAGCTAATAATGACTCACAGCTCCCATTGTTGCGGAGCAGGCTAATGATGAAACAACCACTCTCTCAGGAAACGCATGAGTCACCAGGCAACCCGGTAGTTATGTCAAAGAGTAGGGTTAGGCCTATATCCTACAAGAAGTGAAACAGAACAAATCAAAATAGTAAGGAGCAGAAAAGATTAAGCACAACCACAGACAACTGTACTCAACACCGTTTCAGGCTCACCACCAACCAGAGCCAGTGACGTTCTTCTGTTACTAGGCTATACCATTCTGCCTTTGTTTTCATCTGCTCTTCAGATATGGAGTGGAATGATGCAACTTTCTCAGTGATGTCATGCTGCTCACTCCTGTGGTCTCTAGCGGAAGGAAGCCAAACACACAGCTAGGTCACCACCCCCTCAGTGAGAGCGACTAATCAGTGAGCTTACAGAGGCAGACAAAGCATGGAGCATGATGGGAGCAATGAGCATGTCATGGGGATCCAGAGGTGAGCTCTTTCCTGGTGCCATGGTTACCACCCCCAGTCCCTCCCGTTCATTAAAATGAAGGTAGCAAAATCGTAACCACATGTAACATACGGATTTGCATTATTATACGCATCAAAAGTCCCAATGCAAATTTTAACCTCACTTTTCTATTTTTCGAGTTATTACATAAAACCGATCAGAACCTGACATTTTTTGAGGGGCAACGTGTTAGAGGACCCGGACCAGTCAGTCTATTCCCTACAATGTACTCCGACAGATATCTTCAAATGGCCAGTATGAAAAATATTTATATAATAATAATAATAATAATAATAATAATAATAATAATAATAATAATAATAATAATAATGTATGCACTCACTAACTGTAAGTCGCTCTGGATAAGAGCGTCTGCTAAATGACTAAAATGTAAAAATAATGTCAAATTAAACCAAATCGTGTGCCCTCATGACTACTGGTTTCAATGACATTTTCAGCCAACTTTATACTTTATGAATTTTCTGTTTCAAATTAGCTTGCAAGGTTGCTAGCCAACTAACATTAGCCCTACTAATCCTACCACGTTAGCACTGCATGAGTCAGCCAGTGGATATCAACACCTAGCTAGCTAATTTACAGCTTTAATAGCGAATTGAGCCACATTGAAGTAAACCAAAGTTTTGGAAATACATAACGCCACCTAATCAGTTATCAATGATTGTTATATGGATTTATCTTAGCCAACAAGCTAGCTAGCCAGCTAACATTAGCTATTTTATTCTGCTAACTAGCCTAGCTAGCCAACCACCACAGTCAGCATAAGTAGCAAGCCAGAGCCCAACATTGTTAACAACTTGAGACCAACTAGCACAGGCAGGAACCCACAGAACAGAACTAAAACAAAACGAGCAGATCAAAAGCAGAGTCAGCGGAGACTTACAGATTGATGGCTGTGGCCCATTCGATGGTAAAAGGAGTGGCTTAGTTACTAAAGCGAGAGCCAGGAAGAGATGTGCTTCAGAAGGAGAGGCCGTTTCACTGGGCCGAGGGAGAGTCTGAGGGTAATCCAATAGCGATATAGCGAGGGAAATCCAATGTACATCGATTCCAGAGACAATAGTCCAGATGCGGCAGAGGGCACAGGAGATGAGGGGAACAGTCAACAAGCCGGCGATCGGAGGAAGGTGGAACAGGCAGGTGGAAATGATCACAACAGCACAGTCCAGACTCAGCTGTCAGTCAGCTAGCGTGCTAGCACTAACCCAAGGTTGAAAAGGTTACAAAACTCCGGTAGTCTACTTCACAGAGAACAAGACGAAAAGTTGACGAAACAAATAGAAGGACGAAAAACTAACTACGAACAGATGAGGTACTAAACAATTAGAGCAGGCAGTGATGATTTTCCCCTTTTGTGAGACCGAGGCAGGAAGGGACAAAGAGCATGCCTGCTGAAGATGAACATGCAGGATTTCCCAATAATAAAGATACCAATAAAAGCTTGTTTAAATCACACTTCCTCGTGACTGGTGGATTGTAGCCAATGATTTATATATACACATACACACAGTAGATGACTGACAGGGGGCCCTGTTTTGAAGCCACCGCACCTCCATCTTGACACTCTCCCACCACTGTAAAAAATATTTTAGAAGCTATAGAAATGCATTTATTAATGTCTATATTCATTTTTGCCACGTTTATTCCATTACAGACACCTTAATGCATATTTTAAAAACATATGTGAGCTAAACATAAAAATATATAAATACATTTTCCATGAAGTATACATTTTTTGAATGTTCTAATGTTAGTCTCCACTACAACAAAAAAATACTTAAATACATGCAATTTTATTGAAATACTGTAGAATTCCATTAATTCCTATGGAGGACTGCTTCTTCTGGGGAGTGCCAATATGGCCGACCGGTGGCTTCAAATCCTCTCATTGGCCAATCCATAGCATCAGCAATCCAGGGTTTATATACATAATTGATTGTAGCTCACCACTGCCAACACTAGGTCCGGAATGTAATTACATGCTAGCCTGGCTAGTGGCTAAAGTTAGCCAGCTCAAGCTAACAAACAAACTGTACCAGAGTAGGTTCTCTGAATGACAGTAGCAATTGTGCATTGTGGGTCGTGCCGTAGATATCCGAAAATAAGTTAATAATTATTTTGAAACCCAAAAAAATTGGCAAACTATTTTTGGAGTTATAGGTAACCAGATCATGACTACAACTAAAAGTTTATAATTCTTCGACCACACTGTGGTGTTACATTTGTGAGTAAAGAATCCTGCTTCCTACCCTTTAAACCCAAAATGTATTGTCACTCCTGGGAGTCTAGCCCGCTCCCTTGTGCATGTGTAGTCTTAGTCTATTTCATACCATCATCCTGTGAGAGGGATGCACCAGGTACAAAAAATGATTTGAATATCCTTTACAACAAAAATACAGAGACTTCTTTCTCCCACTTATATTCTGTTGGATTTGCACCTTGCATGGCTGCTGTTTCCCTACATACACACATCAGGCGGTTGCAGTGGTATTGCACCACTGTTGATGTGGGAGGGAGAGATCGTCTTTGGAAAAAACAAACACTGTTACAAAAACAATCATCCTGGCTATGTGTATATTTGTATTATTTTGGACTTGAATGTGAAGAATGGGGTGTTCTGGTGGATGATCCCATTAAAATACCAAGGATACCGGTAAAATACCAAGGATAAAGATTAAATGTAAAGAAACCCTCCTCAAGTATGGCCATGTTAGCCAGAGAGAAAGCATGGGGAAAAACAGACAAATAAGTCCATTGCTGTTGGCCCTCGGCTGCACACGTCATGCCTTAAAATGCTTAAATCCCTCTAGAGAGTGACTGTCTGTGCTTGAGAAGGAGACAATGGGGACTGTCTGCCAAGAGAGGGAGGGGGGTTCTAGCAGCACTAGCAGGGTACATAACGAAGCAGCACTCCAGAGAGATAGGGAGCCAATGGGGGTGAAAATCCTCCTCGTGCCCAGGAACCCACTGACTGACACAGACTATCTGTCGCCTCATTGCCTTCACTCTAAAGAGACCTGCCATCTTGTCTGAGTGGTGTTGTTCATTAGTCAGATGTGCAGTCAGAAGTTCATTGTGTTGATCCAAGGGAGCAACACATTTGAGCAGACAATGGAAGGAAAAAAGACATCTGTCTTTATTAGTAGCATCCGTGAGGACATGGTTCCAACATTCGGCTACAAGAAACTGGTTAGTGTCTGATGGTGCACTAAAGAATCCTCCTGGCCTCCGCATTGAGAAGCGATTCCAAACAAATAACACAATCTATCAGAGGCAGAAGGCTGCCCTGTGCTTCACCTAGACTGGTGGTGGCACAAAGGCGTCTCCATGGTGATGGCAGACACACTGGCAGCGTTCAGTCTCCCTGTACAACATGTCTGCTCACACACCCATACAGGCAGAGGCTGAAGCTGCAGCCCCATTCCTCTGCACCATACCGGAGTTCTAGACAAAGCTGAATGTTGGTGTACATAGGGCTGTGACAGGAATTGAATAACCGCGTAATTGACGGTTATGGATTAAGACCGTCATGAAAATAAAATAAGTCAAAACCATTTAAATAGGCCTACACAATTAACCAAATTAGCTAAATATTAACTTTCTTTTCATGTAGATAAACTTGACCTAATAGCGGGAGTATTTACTAATGATTATAAGCTATTGTTCTGCTAACTTAAGTTAGTCTGTCTATTAAACTGTCTACATCTCCAACTCTCTCCAAATGTCGCTTGATGCTCCAGCAGCTAAATCGCTAGATCGCTAAAACTCCTGAGTGGCGCAGTGGTCTAAGGCACTGCATCGCAGTGCTAACTGTGTCACTAGAGATCCTGGTTCGAATCCAGGCTCTGTCGCCGCCGGCCGCGACCGGGAGACTCATGGGCGGCGCACAATTGGCCCAGCGTCGTCCAGGGTAGGGGAGGGAATGGCCGGCAGGGATGTAGCTCAGTTGATAGAGCATGGCGTTTGCAACGCCAGGGTTGTGGGTTCGTTTCCCACGGGGGGCAGTATAAAAAAAATATGTATTCACTAACTGTAAGTCGCTCTGGATAAGAGCGTCTGCTAAATGACTAAAAATGTAAATGTAAAAATGTAGATGCACGGGGATGTAGACGCGCTAGCCTGTAGGCTATGGCTCTTGATGTGTGGACTTTCTTTAATACAATGCACGTTTTCATTGCTTGCTAGTAAATAAATATGGACAATGCGCCAATCCTCTCCAACCTGGCATGGTATAATTTAATACGTAATATTTTCTTAATTTATAGACTAATCAACACAGATATAAGCTACGGACATGTGTATTTGTTTCTATTTTAATGATTGTCAATGTAATACTATCGCATAGCTGTCTCTCTCCCCTTCATACTTTCCTTGTCAATTAATAATATAGCCTAATTTCGGAAAGCCTAAGGTAGGCCTAGGTCTTTTAATATGTGTCTGACATATGCTGGTGGCTTTGATTGACGGGTCCTTTTACAGGGGTGTGTGTGTGTGTGTGTGTGTGTGTGAGTTCGCTGATTCTCTCTATTTACATTTTACATTTTAGTCATTTAGCAGATGCTCTTATCCAGAGCGAGTTACAGTTAATGAGTGCATACATTTTCATACTGGCCCCCCGTGGGAAACAAACCCACAACCCTGGCGTTGCAAGCGCCATGCTCTACCAACTGAGCTACAGGGGACTCTATAGGCCTAGATGTCCATCAAATGACTGCAGCAGCAGGGTGAGATGTTACATTTAAAAAGTGTATTTGCAGAAAAGCCAACAGACAAGGATAAGGTAAGCATACATCTTTATTTTGACTCAGTCATCTGCTAATGTGTCGATACATAAATGCGATAGATCCTCTCCAACCTGGCATTTCTTAATTTGTAGATTCATATTTATAAGTAATAACCTGAATAATAATAATAATAATGAAATGCCATGATGATAACAAAGTGTAATGGCTTGTTTCAAATAGGTGTTATTAAGAAGCATATCCACGTAAAGAAGTGTGACCTCCCCTTTTTACATAGGGCCTTAGACAACAGTAACATACATTTAAACAAAGGGCCTAAGACAACAGTAACATACATTTAAACAAAGCGAAATTGCACGTTTCTTTTGATTGGACACCAAGGAACTTGAAGCTCTCAACCTGTTCCACTACAGCCCCATCGATGAGAATGGGGGCGTGCTCAGTCCTCTTTTTTTCCTGTAGTCCACAATCATCTCCTTTGTCTTGATCACGTTGAGGGAGAGGTTGTTATCCTGGCACCACATGGCCAGGTCTCTGACCTCCTCCCTATAGGCTGTCTCGCCGTTGTCAGTGATCAGGCCTACCACTGTTGTGTCGTCGGCAAACTTAATGATGGTGTTGGAGTCGTGCCTGGCCATGCAGTCATGGGTGAACAGGCAGTACAGTAGGGGACTGAGCACGCACCCCTGAGGGGCCCCCGTGTTGAGGATCAGCGGGCAGATGTGTTGTTACCTACCCTTAACCACCTGGGGGTGGCCCGTCAGGGAGTCCAGGATCCAGTTGCAGAGGGAGGTGTTTAGTCCCATGGTCCTTAGCTTAGTGATGAGCTTTGAGGGCACTATGGTGTTGTACGCTGAGCTGTAGTCAATTAATAGCATTCTCACGTAGGTGTTCCTCTTGTCCAGGTGGGAAAGGGCAGTGTGGAGTGCAATAGAGTTTGTATCATCTGTGGATCTGTTGGGGTGGTATGCAAATTGGAGTGGGTCTAGGGTTTCTGGGATAATGGTGTTGATGTGAGCCATGACCAGCCTTTCAAAGCACTTAATGGCTACAGTCGTGAGTGCTATGGGTCGGTAGTCATTTAGGCAGGTTCTCTTAGTGTTCTTGGGCACAGGGACTATGGTGGTCTGCTTGAAACATGTTGGTATTACAGACTCAGTCAGAGACATGTTGAAAATGTCAGTGAAGACACTTGCCAGTTGGTCAGCACATGCTCGGAGTACCCGTCCTGGTAATCCATCTGGCCCTGCAGCCTTGTGAGTGTTGACCTGCTTAAAAGTCTTACATCGGCTACGGAGAGAGTGATCACATAGTCATCCGGAACAGCTGATGCTCTCATGCATGCTTCAGTGTTGCTTGCCTCGAAGCGAGCATAGAAGTGATTTAGCTCGTCTGGTAGGCTCGTGTCACTGGGCAGCTTGCGGCTGTGCTTCCCTTTGTAGTCTGCAATAGTTTGCAAGCCCTGCCACATCCGACGACCGTTGGAGTCGGTGTAGTACGATTCAATCTTAGTCCTGTATTGACTCTTTGCCTGTTTGATGGTTCGTTGGAGGGAAAAGCGGGATTTCTTATAAGCGTCCGAGTTAGAGTCCCGCTCCTTGAAAGCGGCAGCTCTACCCTTTAGCTCAATGTGGATGTTGCCTGTAATCTATGGTTTCTGGTTGGGGTGTGTACGTGCGGTCACTGTGGGGATGACCTCATCGATGCACTTATTGATGAAGCCAGTGACTGATGTGGTGTCCTCCTCAATGCCATCGAAAGAATCCCGGAACATATTCCAGTCTGTGCTAGCAAAACAGTTCTATAGCTTAGCATCTGCGTCATCTGACCACTTCCTTATTAACCGAGTCACTGGTGCTTCCTGCTTTAGTTTTTGCTTATAAGCAGGAATCTGGAGGATATAATTATGGTCAGATTTGCCAAATGGAGGGCGAGGGAGAGCTTTGTACACATCTCTGTGTGTGGAGTAAAGGTGGTCTAGAGTTTTCCACCACATCACATGATGAAACCATGGAATTTGAGCTGGGAGTCTAAGGTGCTATAAGCACATAGCTCATATGGCTACGAGTCATGGTACCTGGCTATGACCTCGGAGTTCATCAGTCACCAACTTCACCGGACGATTAACATCCTCCTATAGGTTAGCTTCATATTGATTAATTAACGTAATTCATAAACAAAGACTTGCCGAGTGGCAGGAGTCTGTGAGAACAACTTCTCACAAAAAGACTTCACGAACAGTCGAGAGGCAGGAAACGCAGCGAAGAGGACAGAAAATATAAACTCACTCTTCCCCCTCATCCCTGGGTTGTGTCTTTCTTTATTCGAACCGGGGGGGGGGGGGGAACGACTGCTCCCTCTCGTTGAAGCCAAGCAGTTCAAGGCCGACCGCGGTACTGCAGGCATTGTTTGCAAAAAAAACAGGAAAATGCCAATCTTCCTGGTCAATCTTTGTGTAAATAAATAAAAAGTTTGAAGACAATCATTGTACCAATAATTACTTCTATTACATCAGATGTATGTCTTTGAACCGATTATTTAAATCTAAAATCGTACACAGAAGAAGTTAAGGATAATTTAGTAGCTAATGGCTGCCTGCAGTACCCCGGTCGGCCTTCAAGTTGAGATACTCAATGAGAGGGAGCAGCACTGAGCTAGCCTGCAACGTTACTTCCTGGGAGTAGCTCAAACTGTGCATATTATGTCTACATAAATCTCCCACGAGACACCATCTTAACACTAATAAACCCACCCGTTTAAAAATGAATTTAGTATAGGTCAATCTTTCTAAACAATGTTTTGGTTAGTTTCTAGCTTGTTAGCTAGCTAGCCAATGTTAAATTAGCTGGCTAGTCAGTTCAAATAATGACCATATCATATAGCAACGTCTTCACTTTAGCTTATTTGTCTTCATTATTACAGGAAAATAAACTCACAAAAAGATCATTATTTACAAGTTAATGGCGAGCCAATTATAGAAAATAGCTTACGGTTGTGAGTGTGACAAAATAAAAGCAGGGCATTCTACCGGAGAATTTTAGAACATGGACACTGTCTCGTTGGCTTAACGTTTTATCCTAATTTGACTTTGGTGCAGGTCATGTTCTTCACATTACCGTCTCTGGTAAACACATACTATATCAAATCAAACTATATTTGTCACATGCACAGGATACAGAAGGTGTAGTGAAATGGTCACTTGCATAGTGGAGTCTTTCGTTTAGACATGTAGCTAGCTAGCTAGCTAGCTAAAC
>NC_139998.1:15559826-15595727 GCF_964263955.1 Coregonus lavaretus
TCATCCTTCTACAAGATATACTTTCCTGCAACCCGCCTCACTCAATGTGGAACGGATTCTATTATTGACTTACCTTTATCTAGAATCTAGAATCTCCAGTTGAAACTAGCTAGCGTAGCCAGCTAACTAGCTACTTGCTATTTGCTTTTAGCCACAGCTAAGGTGTTTTCATCCAGAACATTGGATTTTTTCCGCGGGATTAATTTTAATCACTGGACATTGATCACCGGATATTCGGCCAGTCTGCACAGCGCGTTATCGACCCAGAACATATCAGTTCTTCCGCGGAATCACTGATTCACTGGACCTTTAACTCCGGATTCATCGCCACCAGCTGGCTACAACAAAACGGACGCTGTGGTCTGGCTAATCAACCTGAGCTAGGCCCATCTCCCGGATATCTACCTCTCTATCAACTGGACGGGACCACATAGTATTGACGCGGAGCCCCGCCGATCCTACACGACTGGTCTGCCGACGAAATCGTCTGATGTGGTTACGACGTTAACCACGAAGATTCCATCCATCTGCTAGCCCTGGCCCGCTAGCACACGCTAGCCGTGGCCTCTTACTAGTGTTTCACCACCGGACCTTATGATAACTCAGCTATACAGCTGATATCTGCTGGACTGTTCCTTTTTACGGTACTACATCCTGTTTATGTTTAGCCTCAGCCCAAACATGGTTAGTTTATTGTTGTTTCGGTTATTTCTAATTGTACTATATCACTGTAGACCCCCCAGCCTAGCTAAACATGCCTTAGTTAGCTCCTTTGTCCCTCCACCAATACACAAAGAAACCGACTCAATTGATGCCTCTAGAGATACTATCTCTTTCAGTGTTACCCAACGCTTAGGTTTACCTCCACTTTACTCATGTCCTTCCATATCCTTGTCTGTACATAATGCCCTGAATCTTTTCTACAATGCCCGGAGAACTGCCCCCTTTATTCTCTGTACCCAACGCACTAGAAGACCAGTTCTTAAAGCCTTTAGCCGTATCCTTATTCTAGTCCTCCTCTGTTCCTCTGGTGATGTAGAGGCTAACCCAGGCCCTGCAGCCCTCAGTATCACTCCTACTCCCCAGGAGCTATCATTTGTTGACTTCTGTAATCGCAAAAGTCTTGGTTTCTTGCACATAAATATCAGAAGTCTACTTCCTAAGTTTGAGTTATTCACTGCGTTAGCACACTCTGCCAACCCTGATGTTCTAGCAGTGTCTGAATCCTGGCTCAGGAAGGCCACCAAAAATTCTGAAATTTCCATCCCCAACTACAACATTTTCCGTCTAGATAGAACTGCCAAGGGGGGTGGAGTTGCAATCTACTGTAGAGATAGCCTGCAGAGCTCTATCATACTATCCAGGTCTGTGCCCAAACAGTTTGAGCTTCTACTTCTAAAAATCCACCTTTCCAGAAATAAGTCTCTCACTGTTGCCGCTTGCTACAGACCCCCCTCAGCCCCCAGCTGTGCCCTGGACACCATATGTGAACTGATTGCCCCCCATTTATCCTCTGAGTTTGTACTGCTTGGTGACCTAAATTGGGATATGCTTAATACCCCAGCCATCCTACAATCCAAGCTAGATGCCCTCAACCTCACGCAAATTATCAACGAACCTACCAGGTACAACCCTAAATCCTTAAACATAGGTACCCTCATAGATATCATCCTGACTAACATACCCTCTAAATACACCTCAGCTGTCTTCAACCAGGATCTCAGCGATCACTGCCTTATTGCCTGCGTCCGTAACGGGTCCGCGGTCAAACAACCACCCCTCATCACTGTCAAACGCTCCCTAAAACACTTTAGCGAGGAGGCCTTCCTAATTGACCTGGCCCAGGTATCCTGGATGGATATAGATCTCATTCCGTCAGTAGAGGATGCCTGGTTGTTCCTTAAAAGTAATTTCCTCTCAATCTTAAATAAACATGCCCCTTTCAAAAAATACAGAACTAAGAACCGATATAGCCCCTGGTTCTCCTCAGACTTGACTGCCCTTGACCAGCACAAAAACATCCTGTGGCGTACAGCATTAGCATCAAATAGCCCCCGCGATATGCAACTTTTCAGGGAAGTTAGGAACCAATATACACAAGCAGTCAGGAAAGCAAAGGCTAACTTTTTCAAACAGAAATTTGCATCCTGTAGCACTAACTCCAAAAAGTTTTGGGACACTGTAAAGTCCATGGAGAATAAGAGCACTTCCTCCCAGCTGCCCACTGCACTGAGGCTAGGAAACACTATCACCACCGATAAATCTACAATAATCGAGAATTTCAACAAGCATTTTGCTACAGCTGGCCATGCTTTCCATCTGGCTACCACTAACCCGGCCACCAACTCTGCACCCTCTGCTGCAACTTGCCCATGCCCCCCCCGCTTCTCCTTCACACAAATTCAGACAGCTGATGTTTTGAAAGCGCTGCAAAATCTGGACCCCTACAAATCAGCTGGGCTAGACAATCTGGACCCTTTCTTCCTAAAACTAGCCGCCGAAATTGTCGCAACCGCTATTACTAGTCTGTTCAACCTCTCTTTCATAACGTCTGAGATCCCCAGAGATTGGAAAGCTGCCGCGGTCATCCCCCTCTTCAAAGGGGGTGACACTCTAGATCCAAACTGCTACAGACCTATATCCATCCTGCCCTGCCTTTCGAAAGTATTCGAAAGCCAAGTTAATAAACAGATCATCGACCATTTCGAATACCACTGTACCTTCTCCGCTATGCAATCTGGTTTCCGAGCTGGTCACGGGTGCACTTCAGCCACGCTCAAGGTCCTAAACGATATTATAACCGCGATTGATAATAGACAGTACTGTGCAGCCGTCTTCATCGACCTGGCCAAGGCTTTCGACTCTGTCAACCACCGCATTCTTATTGGCAGACTAAATAGCCTTGGTTTCTCAAATGACTGCCTCGCCTGGTTCACCAACTACTTCTCAGATAGAGTTCAGTGTGTCAAATCGGAGGGCCTGTTGTCTGGACCTATGGCAGTCTCTATGGGGGTGCCACAGGGTTCAATTCTTGGGCCGACACTTTTCTCCGTGTATATCAATGATGTCGCTCTTGCTGCTGGTGACTCTCAGATCCACCTCTACGCAGACGACACCATTTTGTATACATCTGGCCCTTCATTGGACACTGTGTTAACAAACCTCCAAACGAGCTTCAATGCCATACAACAATCCTTCAGTAGCCTTCAACTGCTCTTAAACACTAGTAAAACTAAATGCATGCTTTTCAATCGAACGCTGCTAGCACCCGCCCACCCGACTAGAATCACCACTCTCGACGGGTCTGACCTAGAGTATGTGGACAACTACAAATACCTAGGTGTCTGGTTGGACTGTAAACTCAACTTCCAGACTCACATAAAGAATCTCCAATCCAAAGTTAAATCTAGGATCGGCTTCCTATTTCGCAACAAAGCCTCCTTCACTCATGCTGCCAAACATGCCCTCGTAAAACTGACTATCCTACCGATCCTTGACTTCGGCGATGTCATTTATAAAATAGCCTCCAACACTCTACTCAGCAAATTGGATGTAGTCTATCACAGTGCCATCCGTTTTGTCTCCAAAGCCCCATACACTACCCACCACTGTGACCTGTACGCTCTTGTTGGCTGGTCCTCACTACATGTTCGTCGTCAAACCCACTGGCTCCAGGCCATCTATAAATCACTGCTAGGCAAATCCCCGCCTTATCTTAGCTCATTGGTCACCATAGCAGCACCCACCCGTAGTCTGCGCTCCAGCAGGTATATCTCACTGGTCATTCCCAAAGCCAACACCTCCTTTGGCCGCCATTCCTTCCAGTTCTCTGCTGCCAATGACTGGAACGAATTGCAAAAATCTCTGAAGCTGGAGACTCTTATCTCCCTCAACAACTTTAAGCATCAGTTGTCAGAGCACCTTACCGATCACTGCACCTGTACACAGCCCATCTGAAATTAGCCCACCCAACTACCTCATCCCTATATTGTTATTTAATTTGCTCTTTTGCACCCCATTATCTCTATTTGCACATAATCTCTTGCACATCTAGCATTCCAGTGTTAATACTATTGTAATTATTCTGCACTATAGCCTATTTATTGCCTTACCTCCATAACTTGCTACATTTGCACACACTGTATATATATTTTCTGTTGTATCTCTGACTTTATGTTTTTTTTACCCCATATGTAACTCTGTGTTGTTTTTTGTTGCACTACTTTGCTTTGTCTTGGCCAGGTCACAGTTGTAAATGAGAACCTGTTCTCAACTGGTTTACCTGGTTAAATAAAGGTGAAAAAAAAAAAAAAATAAATAAAATAAATAGCTTTTGAATTTGTTCATTGCACTTTTAGAGGTGTGACTTCAAATGAACAAAGCTGCCCAGTGTGTTAGAATTGTTTCCTGTGTTGTCATCTAGGTGAACGACTGGTTTGAAAAGCAAACATTATGTATTTACGCTTACCTCACCATTTCAGGAGGTGCGGGTGCACAGCCTAGTTTGAGATGGCTACATTACGTAGGTCTAGGTGGAGACGGGGCTTTGTTTGAGATGGAGAAAATTGTGGTGGTGAACCGTCCTAGTTCAATGCTGCCATTCAAAGTGATGACTCAGGGAAATTTCCACTGTCTGGTTAACACTTGACTTATGGAGCGCAAGCCCTGAGAGGATTTTCAGCCACAGAAACAGTGAGTCAGTTGCAATTATAACCCAACACGTACCGAATGACATTTGTCATTTGATGGACTGGACAGTTTTCAAATGAACAGTAGCTAGTACCGTTTCTCACACTAACATGTCTATTTGTCCTCTACTGTTCTTGCAGTTGTTGGTCTGGAGTTACACACACCCACTCACACCTCCTGCTTGGCTGTGTCCCCTCTCACACAGTCAGTCTCTCTTTAGTGAGAGGGTCCAGTGGAGTGCATCAGCTCCAGCTAAGACAACGCTTTGACACTTCCCTTCGTCTCCGGTAGCTGGACAGGCTGGAGATGATGCTTCCTTCCCCCTGATACAGAGAGAGGCCCCTGGGGGCCGGTCGTGTCCTGTAGAGGGGGAGTGGAAAAGAGGGGGAGGCTGCTACTGTACAAAAGCAACAATGAGGAGGACCGCTCTGCTTCCTGCTCTCCTCCTGGAACCACAGAGGTTACATCATGCCTGTGTGTTAGGAAGGGAGAGCGGAAGAGGGTAAGAGAGGGAGATGGACAGGACCATTACCCCAGCGGAGGTGCGTTCACTTGGTGAGGCCAGACTCAGGCCTCCAAAAGGCTTTGATCAGCCCAGCCCTCTGCCCTGCTTCCAGTAGGGCACGGAAATATCCTATTTCATTTCAGAAACATATACGATTCATTCCCCCTTCACAATCTAATAAAGCAATGAAACTTATAATGTGAATTAGGGCCTGAGCTGAATCTGCCTCACAACAGCTCTTTATATCTGTCTGCAGTAAGTATTGGGCCCAGGGTTAGCAGCATGCGCTGCTAGCTGCACACAGGAAGCTCTACAGTCTCCAGCAATGCAACCAGCTATGTTTAGCTCTGTGCAGCAATACCTGCAAGCCATCCATATACTTTCATTGGGCCACTTTGATGTTATGCTCTTTTCAATGCACTTTCATCTCCAACTGAAAGACATCCATTTCCTCCATCGTTCTCTGTAGGGTAAAGACAGAGGGAGGGAAATGCTGGTGTGGTGAAGGAAGGGAAGTAGGAAGAAAAATGCCTGCCTGGCTGAGAGTGGTCTGAGCACGTGCAAGGCCACGCTGCCGGAGCAGCCAGAGAGACTGATCGCATAGAGGGCCGCAGAGGAATCTCTTTCTCTCTCTATCTCTCTGCGTTTTTTTGGAAAGAGGATACAGTGAGTCCCGATGTAGCTACAGTACTTTACTGTCTCTGTGCACTCTGGCCCCCCCATTGAACTGCCATCTAGTAATCAATTATAAGCCTTGTCATTGGGGGCCCTGGGCACAGCTGCTGGCCGCAGGAAGCAGCAGCAGTCCTGAGTTCCACAGCCTCTTAGCCAATCAGCTGCCTCCAGCTGTCCACCCGGTAGCTTCACCATTCAGAGTGCTGCTGTGGCCGCCGCTGCTGCTGACTGTTCCTTTTTCAGTTCTTCCTTCCTAAATTCTCAACTGCACAGACACATCCGCCCCTGGCTGACTGAACCGCCTGGCCGACATTGTTCCTCCCCGAAATGCTCTACCCTGCCTCCTCTAGTTTTTTCCCTACCCTCTGTATTTCCTCTTTGTCTCTCTCTCTTTTGATCATTTTAACCTTTCTTCCACCTCTGTTTTGTCTGCCTATCTCTGCCTTTCTCTCTTTGTTGTTCACTCTGTCTCAATCTTTCTCTCGCTCTCTCTCTCTTCAACACTACCTCATCTAAAGTTATACCACGTTTGGAATGAACATATATTTTTTTCTCAGAGAGCAAGTTCTTTGCTGTCTCTTTCTGGGTTTTTAGTCCCAGGTGTCTGTGAGAAGGGGATTTACATGTTTCGAGAGAGAGAGAGAGAGAGAGAGAGAGAGAGAGAGAGAGAGAGAGAGAGAGAGAGAGAGAGAAGAGAGAGAGAGAGAGAGAGAGAGAGAGAGAGAGAGAGAGAGAGAGAGAGAGAGAGAGAGAGAGAGAGAGAGAGAGAGAGAGAGAGATGGAGAGAGATGGAGAGAGAGGCCTGCTGGCAGATCAAAGGGCCTCCCTGTAAAATGATCTGAAAGAGTCCGGCATTAGCATCCATCAGGGTACCTTGAAAGCTCCCTGGTCAGTCCAGGGTGGCTGAGGGCCCCCCAAAGTGAAAGCCAGTCTGGAGAGGAGAGGCTGGGGGGCTGAGAGAGAGGGAGCGAGACAATGAATAACAGGCAACTGGGCATACAGAAAATATTTGAGGAAGAGAGGAAAATTCCCACAACACACTGTGGTCGTTTTATTTTGGTATCCCCCCCTCCTTCGTTTTTTCTTTGGTTTTTCGATGTCTTTATGGTGTTGAGTCTGTAAGGGGAGGGTATCTCCATCTGTGCACCATCTCCACTCAGCTCACCAGTCCAGAATTTCATTACCCCATCCTTTAGGCTCTAGACGTAGGGTCATGTCTGGGGACGAGATGGGAGGGGGGAAAGGGGTCCACACAGTTCTGCTCCACACAATTCAAGGTCTTGCTGTGGTCTTTAAGGGCCAGTTTCCTGGACCCAGATTAAACCAACACATGCTCATTGGATAATCATAGTTATGTAAAATGGCTTTTTTTGTACAGGAATAGGCTTAAACCGGATCTGGGACACCGTCCTTAAATGTTTGCATGCTCGACATAGACAATTCAACTTCTGTTCCAGAGACTTCCTTATTCAATTACCAAAGGCTCATCCATTGCGTAAAGTGTGATAAAGGAATACTATATTCACTTGATCCAAATTGGTGCTTTCAGCCTTAAATTTAAATGACATTTTCTAAAAAAATAGGCAACAGATTGCAACTTCAACTTCAGAACATTCAGATTATTTCTGTGATCGAATTATATGAAATAGCGATTAGTTATGATCTATAGATTATAAGGAAGCATTGACACAAGAAACGTGCTGCATTATCATTCTACTTTGCACTCTGCATGGAATCACCCCTTACACACATGCATGCGTAGACACTCACATGCATGCATGCACAACCACAAACACACAGACTGCTGAAATGTGTGGCGGCTCTGACCAGCCTGCGTGCTGGACGGCTGCATGCCACTCTCCCTGTAATGGATGTCCACAGCGTTTGTTGCTTGGCGCTCCACTGTCCGACTGAGGATGAGTTCCTTCACTGTTTAGGGAAGAGGATGTGATCTCATCCGTTAAAAATCCAACCTATGTCGCTTGCTGCTCATGACTTAATCCAGTCTACTCTTTTGTGCAGAGAACCCTCCTCTCTCTCTTCTCCCCCTTACTCTCTCTCTATCTCTCTCTTTCCCTCTCACGCTGCCTCTTTTCCTAGTTCCTGTCTGTACTGTAAGAAATAGAGGAGGGGAATGTTGCATGGGTACCTTGCTGGTGGTTCTTGGTGTCTAAAGATATGCTTTGGGGGGCAGAGGATGTAAGCTACCATAGGTGTACAGAGGAAGCTTTTGTTGATGATTTTAATGACCCCGCTATATAGTGTTGTTCACTCTACTGTCCTGCACTCTACTGTACTGTTCTGTACTCTACTGTACTGTCCTGCACTCTACTGTACTGTTCTGTACTCTACTGTACTGTTCTGTACTCTACTCTACTGTCCTGCACTCTACTCTACTGTCCTGCACTCTACTCTACTGTCCTGCACTCTACTGTACTGTTCTGTACTCTACTCTACTGTCCTGCACTCTACTGTACTGTTCTGTACTCTACTGTCCTGCACTCTACTCTACTGTCCTGCACTCTACTGTACTGTTCTGTACTCTACTGTACTGTTCTGTACTCTACTCTACTGTCCTGCACTCTACTGTACTGTTCTGTACTCTACTCTACTGTCCTGCACTCTACTGTACTGTTCTGTACTCTACTGTCCTGCACTCTACTCTACTGTCCTGCACTCTACTGTACTGTTCTGTACTCTACTGTACTGTTCTGTACTCTACTCTACTGTCCTGCACTCTACTGTACTGTTCTGTACTCTACTCTACTGTCCTGCACTCTACTGTACTGTTCTGTACTCTACTCTACTGTCCTGCACTCTACTGTACTGTTCTGTACTCTACTGTACTGTTCTGTACTCTACTCTACTGTCCTGCACTCTACTGTACTGTTCTGTACTCTACTGTACTGTTCTGTACTCTACTCTACTGTCCTGCACTCTACTGTACTGTTCTGTACTCTACTGTACTGTTCTGTACTCTACTCTACTGTCCTGCACTCTACTCTACTGTCCTGCACTCTACTCTACTGTCCTGCACTCTACTGTACTGTTCTGTACTCTACTGTACTGTTCTGTACTCTACTCTACTGTCCTGCACTCTACTGTACTGTTCTGTACTCTACTCTACTGTCCTGCACTCTACTGTACTGTTCTGTACTCTACTGTACTGTTCTGTACTCTACTCTACTGTCCTGCACTCTACTCTACTGTCCTGCACTCTATTGTACTGTTCTGTACTCTACTGTACTGTTCTGTACTCTACTCTACTGTCCTGCACTCTACTCTACTGTCCTGCACTCTACTCTACTGTCCTGCACTCTACTGTACTGTCCTGTACTCTACTGTACTGTCCTGCACTCTACTCTACTGTCCTGCACTCTACTGTACTGTTCTGTACTCTACTCTACTGTCCTGCACTCTACTCTACTGTCCTGCACTCTACTCTACTGTCCTGCACTCTACTCTACTGTTCTGTACTCTACTCTACTGTCCTGCACTCTACTGTACTGTCCTGTACTCTACTGTACTGTCCTGCACTCTACTCTACTGTCCTGCACTCTACTGTACTGTTCTGCACTCTACTGTACTGTTCTGTACTGTTCTGCACTCTACTGTACTCTACTCTACTGTCCTGCACTCTACTGTACTGTTCTGTACTCTACTGTCCTGCACTCTACTCTACTGTCCTGCACTCTACTGTACTGTTCTGTACTCTACTGTACTGTTCTGTACTCTACTCTACTGTCCTGCACTCTACTGTACTGTTCTGTACTCTACTCTACTGTCCTGCACTCTACTGTACTGTTCTGTACTCTACTGTCCTGCACTCTACTCTACTGTCCTGCACTCTACTGTACTGTTCTGTACTCTACTGTACTGTTCTGTACTCTACTCTACTGTCCTGCACTCTACTGTACTGTTCTGTACTCTACTCTACTGTCCTGCACTCTACTGTACTGTTCTGTACTCTACTCTACTGTCCTGCACTCTACTGTACTGTTCTGTACTCTACTCTACTGTCCTGCACTCTACTGTACTGTTCTGTACTCTACTGTACTGTTCTGTACTCTACTCTACTGTCCTGCACTCTACTGTACTGTTCTGTACTCTACTGTACTGTTCTGTACTCTACTCTACTGTCCTGCACTCTACTCTACTGTCCTGCACTCTACTCTACTGTCCTGCACTCTACTGTACTGTTCTGTACTCTACTGTACTGTTCTGTACTCTACTCTACTGTCCTGCACTCTACTGTACTGTTCTGTACTCTACTCTACTGTCCTGCACTCTACTGTACTGTTCTGTACTCTACTGTACTGTTCTGTACTCTACTCTACTGTCCTGCACTCTACTCTACTGTCCTGCACTCTACTGTACTGTTCTGTACTCTACTGTACTGTTCTGTACTCTACTCTACTGTCCTGCACTCTACTCTACTGTCCTGCACTCTACTGTACTGTCCTGTACTCTACTGTACTGTCCTGCACTCTACTCTACTGTCCTGCACTCTACTGTACTGTTCTGTACTCTACTCTACTGTCCTGCACTCTACTCTACTGTCCTGCACTCTACTGTACTGTCCTGTACTCTACTGTACTGTCCTGCACTCTACTCTACTGTTCTGTACTCTACTCTACTGTCCTGCACTCTACTGTACTGTCCTGTACTCTACTGTACTGTCCTGCACTCTACTGTACTGTCCTGTACTCTACTGTACTGTCCTGCACTCTACTGTACTGTCCTGTACTCTACTGTACTGTCCTGTACTCTACTGTACTGTCCTGCACTCTACTCTACTGTTCTGTACTCTACTGTACTGTCCTGCACTCTACTCTACTGTCCTGCACTCTACTGTACTGTTCTGCACTCTACTGTACTGTTCTGTACTCTACTCTACTGTCCTGCACTCTACTGTACTGTTCTGTACTCTACTCTACTGTTCTGTACTTTACTGTACTGTTCTGTACTCTACTGTACTGTTCTGTACTTTACTGTACTGAGCAGCACTGTATCTCAATCTTATTCTGTGACCTTCACACTCCCAACTGTGTTTTGTAACAGCCCCCTTTGTCTCTGGTTGACTAAAGACCCTAATGACATTGGACAGCATGCAGTTCTTTGTTCATTAAACTTGGTAAACCGAGTTGTTTTTTAGTGGCGCAAACTTACCAAACAAACTAATCTCTTGAATGGATTATTAGAGCATCTGTTATTGTTTTTAACTGGTTGTTTCTTATGCAGGATGTGGAGTCCACATGTGCAAAGAACATTCATTGTGTGCTGAGCGATAAGTACTTTTTGCATTAAAAACAGGAACGTTTGTTTATACTTTTCATTCAGTATTAGCCTAGTAATGCTACACTACAAGGATAGGGTGCATTAGCTACCAGTGTGTCAAAGCTAACGACATGTGAACATATGGGACAGCTCTGAGCTTTAATACAAAAGACTGCTGACAGGACCAGTGCTCAACACTCCGTTTATTTTTTGGTTGGTTATGATTAACTGTTCTTTTTTACAGTTGAATCAACAGGCTGTGTCTCTCTATCTGTTGGCTCTCTCCTATATGCCCCTAGTGCCCCCACACTCTGGTCTGGCCGGTGATGTCCAGCTACATGCCATCCCTTCATACACTGCCTTACTTGTCACCAATTGTCAGGGCAGCTGTCTGCGAGCAGCAAATGATTGTGGCACGTCATAACTCAAGCCCACAAAGAGAGGGATAGCGCTGCTGGGCTAGGGTACGCCAGCTTGTGTTTCCTGGCTAAGGGGCAAAGGGACTCTGTCAGTCAGCCTGGGTCACAGATATATGAGGCAGCAGATGCACCAGACAGAAACACTGCACGGCTGGGGCACAACACCACCAGTGACGGGGACCGACTCTAACCTCCAGTCCCCCCCCCAGACCAACCGTGCACTTCCCCCCCACCTCACCTCCTAGTGGGGGTGTAGTAGTCTGCTGCCCAGAGGGTCCCCCTGTGGGTGAGAGTTTACAAGACAGGGATGAAGGGTGCAGGTTGCCATAAAAGAGGGGAGGGGAGATCAGGAGGAGGTTGTAAAGATAAAGAAATCAAAAGATGAGAGGGAACTGGAAGATTGGCGATGGGGTTAATTCAGGGTTGTATATGACAGCAGAGGTGGGACCAAGTCACTATTATTTCAGTCACAAGCAAGTCTGAGTCTCAAGTCGAGTCCAAAGTAGAACGGGTCGAGTCTCGAGTCAAGTCCAAGTCGTGCATTCTAAGAGCGAGTCGAGTCACATGTCAGTTTTTTTTTTATCCATACATGCAATGACTTGTTCAACTACAAATCTTTGTCTGTTTATTGAGGCTACAGGACAGCCCTTTTCATTATTTTGTCTACAACAAATGTTGATTATGTAATAATACATTTTAACAACAAATTCCAAATGCAAGTTTCATAGGTAAATTATCAATTTCAAGCAATTTTGACATACCAAAAGACCAGTAAGCCTATGCTAGTAATTGTTGCTTGATGCCCCATTGCTGGTGAGCTTGCAATTTTTTGGGGCGCTGCATATTTATTTCTGGTAATCCTCTCTCCCTACAATTTGATGTTTGTGCTGCACCTGATCCTATTGCTGTACAGCAAATCAACAATCTGTTCACTAGCTCAGTGGATCTCAAACTTTTTGACCCACGACACAAAAAAAGGAGTGGTTCAAAGCTTGCGACCCCCCCGCGCAAGCACATGCAAGCGCGCACAATCACTGCGCAAATGTAGCCTGTCATTAGGCTACAGCTAATTGAAGGCAGTGCGATGTTACTGCTATCTTTAGACATATAGCCAGTATCATCACTGAGGTACAATACCGGTCAAAAGTTTTAGAACACCTACTCATTCAAGGGTTTTTCTTTAATTGTACTATTTTCTACATTGTAGAATAATAGTGAAGACATCAAGACTTTGAAATAACACATATGGAATCATGAAGTAACCCAAAAAGTTTTAAAGAAATCTAAATACACTACCGTTCAAAAGTTTGGGGTCACTGGCCAATAAAAATAAAAGATTAAGATGGGAAGTATGAGATATGGCTTTTTCTTTGCAACTCTGCCTAGAAGGTCAGCATACCGGAGTCGCTTCTTCACTGTTGACGTTGAAACTGGTGTTTTGCGGGTACTATTTAATGAAGCTGCCAGTTGAGGACCTGTGAGGCATCTGTTTCTCAAACTAGACACTAATGTATTTGTCCTCTTGCTCAGTTGTGCACCGGGGCCTCCCACTCCTCTTTCTATTCTGGTTAGAGCCTGTTTGCGCTGTTCTGTGAAGGGAGTAGTACACAGCGTTGTACGAGATCTTCCGTTTCTTGGCAATTTCTCGCATGGAATAGCCTTCATTTCTCAGAACAAGAATAGACTGACGAGTTTCAGAAGAAAGTTCTTTGTTTCTGGCCATTTTGAGCCTGTAATCGAACCCACAATTGCTAATGCTCCAGATACTCAACTAGTCTCAAGAAGGCCAGTTTTATTGCTTCTTTAATCAGCACAACCGTTTTCAGCTGTGCTAACATAATTGCAAAAGGGTTGATGAATTAGCCTTTTAAAATGATCAACTTGGATTAGCAAACATAATGTGCCATTGGAACACAGGACTGATGGTTGCTGATAATGGGCCTCTGTACGCCTATGTAGATATTCCATAAAAAATCAGCCGTTTCCAGCTACAATAGCCATTTACAACATGAACAATGTCTACACTGTATTTCTGATCAATTTGATGTTATTTTAATGGACAAAAAATTGCTTTTCTTTTGAAAACAAGGACATTTCTAAGTGACCCCAAAATGTTGAACGGTAGTGTATATTTTATATTTTTCATATACATTTACATTTTAGTCATTTAGCTTATCCAGAGCGACTTACAGTTAGTGAATACATATTTTAAAAAATTATACTGGCCCCCCGTGGGAATTGAACCCACAACCCTGGCGTTGCAAATGCCATGCTCTATCAACTGAGCTACATCCCTGCCGGCCATTCCCTCCCCTACCCTGGACGACTTGTGCGCCACCCATGAGTCTCCCGGTCGGCTGCGACAGAGCCTGGATTCGAACCAGGATCTCTAGTGGCACAGTTAGCACTGCGATGCGGCGCCTTAGACCACTGTGCCACTCAGGAGACACATATATACAGCCCCCCTTTGCCTTGATGACAGCTTTGCACACTCTTGGCATTCTCTCAACCAGCTTCACCTGGAATGCTTTTCCAACAGTCTTGAAGGAGTTCCCACGTATGCTGAGCACTTGTTGGCTGCTTTTCCTTCACTCTGCGGTCTGACTCATCCCAAACCATCTCAATTTGGTTGAGGTCGGGGGATTGTGGAGGCCAGGTCATCTGATGCAGCACTCCATCACTCTCCTTCTTGGTAAAATAGCCCTTACACAGCCTGGAGGTGTGTTGGGTCATTGACCTGTTGAAAAACAAATGATTGTCCCACTAAGCCCAAACCAGATGGGATGGCGTATCGCTGCAGAATGCTGTGGTAGCCATAATGGTTAAGTGTGCCTTGAATTCTAAATAAATCACAGACAGTGTCACCAGCAAAGCACCCCCACACCATAACACCTCCTCCTCCATGCTTTACGGTGGGAAATACACATGCGGAGATCATCCGTTCACCCACACCGCGTCTCACAAAGACACGGCGATTGGAACCAACAATCTCCAATTTGGACTCCAGACCAAAGGACAAATTTCCACCGGTCTAATGTCCATTGCTCGTGTTTCTTGGCCCAAGCAAGTCTCTTCTTCTTATTGGTGTCCTTTAGTAGTGTTTTCTTTGCAGCAATTCGACCATGAAGGCCTGATTCACACAGACTCCTCTGAACAGTTGATGTTGAGATGTGTCTGTTACCTGAACTCTGTGAAGCATTTATTTGGGCTGCAATTTCTGAGGCTGGTAACTCTAATGAACTTATCCTCTGCAGCAGAGGTAACTCTGGGTCTTCTATTCCTGTGGCGGTTCTCATGAGAGCCAGTTTCTTCATAGCGCTTGATGGTTTTTGCGACTGCACTTGAAATGTTCCGTATTGACTGACCTTCATGTCTTGAAGTAATGATGGACTGTCGTTTCTCTTTGCTTATTTGAGTTGTTCTTGCCATACTATGGACTTAGTCTTTTACCAAATAGGGCTATCTTCTGTATACCTCCCCTACCTTGTCACAACACAACTGATTAGCTCAAACGCATTAAGAAGGAAAGAAATTCCACAAATTAACTTTTAAGAAGGCACACCTGTTAATTGAAATGTATTCCAGGTGACTACCTCATGAAGCTGGTTGAGAGAATGTCAAGAGTGTGCAAAGCTGTTATCAAGGCAAAGGGTGGCTATTTGAAGAATCTCAAATATAAAATATATTTTGATTTGTTTAACACTTTTTTGGTTACTACATGATTCCATATGTGTTATTTCATAGTTTTGATATATTCACTATTATTCTATAATGTAGAACATAGTAAAAATAAAGAAAAACCCTTGAATGAGTAGGTGTTCTAAAACTTTTGACCGGTGTATACAAATTATTATTATTGTTATTTTATTTATATATACAGTGGGGAGAACAAGTATTTGATACACTGATCACCTACCAACCAGTAAGAATTCCGGCTCTCACAGACCTGTTAGTTTTTCTTTAAGAAGCCCTCCTGTTCTCCACTCATTACCTGTATTAACTGCATCTGTTTGAACTCGTCACATGTATAAAAGACACCTGTCCACAAACTCAATCAAACAGACTCCAACCTCTCCACAATGGCCAAGACCAGAGAGCTGTGTAAGGACATCAGGGATAAAATTGTAGACCTGCACAAGGCTGGGATGGGCTACAGGACAATAGGCAAGCATCTTGGTGAGAAGGCAACAACTGTTGGCGCAATTATTAGAAAATGGAAGAAGTTCAAGATGAAGGTCAATCACCCTCGGTCTGGGGCTCCATGCAAGATCTCACCTCGTGGGGCATCAATGATCATGAGGAAGGTGAGGGATCAGCCCAGAACTACACGGCAGGACCTGGTCAATGACCTGAAGAGAGCTGGGACCACAGTCTCAAAGAAAACCATTAGTAACACACTACGCCGTCATGGATTAAAATCCTGCAGTGCACGCAAGGTCCCCTTGCTCAAGCCAGCGCATGTCCAGGCCCGTCTGAAGTTTGCCAATGACCATCTGGATGATCCAGAGGAGGAATGGGAGAAGGTCATGTGGTCTGATGAGACAAAAATAGAGCTTTTTGGTCTAAACTCCACTCGCCAGGTTTGGAGGAAGAAGAAGGATGAGTACAACCCCAATAACACCATCCCAACCGTGAAGCATGGAGATGGAAACGTCATTCTTTGGGGATGCTTTTCTGCAAAGGGGACAGGACGACTGTACCGTATTGAGGGGAGGATGGATGGGGCCATGTATCGCGAGATCTTGGCCAACAACCTCCTTCCCTCAGTAAGAGCATTGAAGATGGGTCGTGGCTGGGTCTTCCAGCATGACAACGACCCGAAACACACAGCCAGGGCAACTAAGGAGTGGCTCCGTAAGAAGCATCTCAAGGTCCTGGAGTGGCCTAGCCAGTCTCCAGACCTGAACCCAATAGAAAATCTTTGGAGGGAGCTGAAAGTCTGTATTGCCCAGCGACAGCCCCGAAACCTGAAGGATCTGGAGAAGGTCTGTGTGGAGGAGTGGGCCAAAATCCCTGCTGTAGTGTGTGCAAACCTGGTCAAGACCTACAGGAAACGTATGATCTCTGTAATTGCAAACAAAGGTTTCTGTACCAAATATTAAGTTCTGCTTTTCTGATGTATCAAATACCTATGTCATGCAATAAAATGCAAATTAATTACTTAAAAATCATACAATGTGATTTTCTGGATTTTTGTTTTAGATTCCGTCTCTCACAGTTGAAGTGTACCTATGATAAAAAATGACAGACCTCTACATGCTTTGTAAGTAGGAAAACCTGCAAAATCGGCAGTGTATCAAATACTTGTTCTCCCCACTGTATATATTTTCCCCTTACCCTACCACCGCTCCTGTAATTGGAGTAAACTAATGGACAACAACACTTCTACTTCCAGTTTATACATACTATAAATGTTTACGGACACAATGTATTTTACAATAGTTATCTTTTGTTTGTTTTTAATCCCATCCTTCAGCTACCCTCAACCCCTCCCATCTATCTCTGAATACCATCCAGTTTGATTTCTATTTGCCATATATTTCTAATTGTTGTTTCACAAAAGTTCTGAAGCTTTCTATTCTCATAGTTTCTACAGATAAATGAAAGATAAACATTTTTGCTAAAAGTATTGTTATATTATTGATCAAATCACCCAGCAGTGCTATTTGCAGAGGTAGCTCCAGTTACATTTTGCAATTCTTCAGCTATTCCTGGACCTGCGACCAAAAACAAGCTACATATGAACAGTACCAAAACAAATTATCTAATGATTCTGTCTCTTTCTATTGGTTGCAATTTTATAATAATTTAAATTGAAAAATTCTAAGTTTTGAATGTTTTGCGTATCAGTTCATAAACCATGTGCCATGGAATCGGTACATCAAAAATCTCTTCCAAACTATTTTGCAATCTATATGGCACAGCTGTCAATTTTTTGGTAAGTAAAAAATACTGGTATACTTTTTTATTTATCACAATTTTCTTTAACTAATTTTGGCCTTTAATGCATGGCCGACAGACAAGTTCCTTACTTTTTCCCCCTTCCACTTGCCTCTTTCATTTTTGTGATAATGCTGCAATTAGTTGGTTGTAATTTTGGGTAGAGCAGAAATGTCCATCTATTTTTGTTAGCTGCATGTGTGACATAACTTTATATAATGGTTATATAATGGTTTTTAATCAGTTAGTATATTTTAGTTTAACCATCATATTTTTTGTATTATTTGTTGTCTTTTCTTTTGGATTAAACTGAAATTGCAACCAACTTTCTATGTCTTGTTTTAAAAATATTAATATTTTGGAGATCATTTCATTTTCAAATCACTGAAAGTGAGAGGTTGTAATCTGAATAAAGGGAAAACACGCCATTCTTGAACATGGGGTGAGACATTCTTGCTAATCTGCTAGAGAACCAGTTCGGATTTAAGTTGAACTTTTGTATGACTGAAGTCTTTAGTGAGAGGACTAATGCTTTAATAGTTAATAATTTCTGCCCTCCGAATTCATATTCATTATATAAATAGGCCAGTAAAAAAAATTCTGGCTTGCCGTTCCAAATAAAATGAAATATTATTTGCTCATATAATTTTAAAAAAACAGGTCGCTAGGTGTAGGCAAGGCCATAAGCAAATAAGGAAACTAGGATATGACTAAAGAGTTATTCAGGATGATTTTTCCACAAATAGATAGGTATTTTTCTTTCCATGGTAGAAAGATCTTATTTATTTTTGCTAACTTTCTATTCAGATGTATTGTAGTTAGATAATTTATTTATTTTGGGATATGTATACCGAGTATGTCCACATCACCGTCAGACCATTTAATTGGTAAACTACCCAGTAATGTAAAAGTTGTATTTTTTAGTGATCCAAGACGTAAGATCCAGAGAGGTTTAAAAAAGTATCTAGATCCTCTATGAGGGTGTGGAGGGATACACATTGTGGATTTAAAAGAAAACATGAATCATCAGTGTACAATGACACCTTTGTTTTTAAGTCCTGGATTTCCAGCCCCTTGATATTATTGTTAGATCTGATTTTAATAGCTAACATTTCGATGGCCATAATAAATAGATATGACGATAGTGGACAACCTTGTTTTACTCCTCTTGATAGTTTAATACTTTCTGAGAAGAAGCCATTATTTACTATTTTACACATGGGGTTACTATACATAACTTTGTATAAGAGATTCTCAAAAATTGAAATAACAAAAATACTTAATGACTGGGTCACGTCTCTGGCAACCGAACCGATAGAACGAACGACCAGCCGGCTTGGGTAGCAACCTTAGATTTGTGTCAGGACTATATCTTGTGGAAGGATGAATAGTATGAAAAAATTAATCAAAATAACGTTATTTATGAAAATATGTCAATCATTTGGATATTTTGGTAATCCGTTGTATTAAAGTGATAATGCCCTCGAAGACGGCGTTTGGAGGATATATTGGCACGGTTTGCCAATATATCCTCCAAATGCTTCTCGGGCATTATCACTTAATTGGCTAACGTTAGCTAGCTAGCAGTAGATGCAGCCACTTGAATTTGAAAATACTACATTTGAAGTAAGGAACAAGCTAGAAACACACAATACTTATACTATACTACTTATACTACTAGTATATCCAAAAAGCATTTAAATACACTGAGTTATTAACACCTCTTTAATATTGAGTTAGATTCCCTTTTGCCCTCAGAACAGACTATATTTTTAGGGGCATGGACTCTACAAGGTGTCGAAAGCGTTCCACAGGGATGCTGGCCCATGTTGACTCCAATGCTTCCAACAGTTGGCTGGATGTCCTTTGGGTGGTGGACCATTCTTGATACACACGGGAAACTGTTGAGTGTGAAAAACCCAGCAGCGTTACAGTTCTTGACACACTCAAACCGGTGCACCTGGCACCTATTATCATACCCCATTCAAAGGCACTTAAATATTTTGTCTTGCCCATTCACCCTCTGAATAGCACACATACAGTACACAATCCATGTCTCAATTGTCTCAAGGCTTAAAAATCTTTCTTTAACCTGTCTCCTCCCCTTCATCTACACTGATTTGAAGTGGATTGAACAGGTGACATCAATAAGGGATCATACTGTAGCTTTCACCTGAATTCACCTGGTCAGTCTATGTCATGGAAAGATCAGGTGTTCCTAATGTTTTGTAAACTCAGTGTATATATCCTGAATGAATCGTGTATAATGATGAGTGAGAAAGTTACAGATGCACAAATATCATACCCCCCAAAAAATGCTAACCTCCCCAGTTAATGTAATCGTGAGAGGTTAGCATGTCTTGGGGGTATGATATTTGTGCGTCTAACTTTTTCACTCATAATTATTCACGATTCATTCAGGATTATCTGTAATCATGGTAGCATCCACATTAATGTAGAAGTGTTTAAAAACATATTCTATTCTTATTTACAATAAAAAATGACTCCAAAATGACACAATACATTATTTACCATTAATTTCTGTTGGGCACAAAATAATCTGAAACACAACCAAAACAAACAGCAAATGCATCCAACAAATTTGTAGTCACAAGCTTGGTGTAGCCATTGCATGCAATGAATATGGGGCCAAATACTTTTTTTTTTACTGCTTTAATACAAATATAAGTGAATTTGTTCCAATACTTTTGGTCCCCTAAAATGGGGGGACTATGTACAGAAAGTACTGTAATATGTAAACGGTTCACCCGATATGGATGAAAATACCCACAAAGTCAGCCTGGTAGAGTGCGCTCAATGGCATTTCATTGGATATGTATCGTCCATTGAAGGAATGTGTCTCACGATCAGTCTTATCTAGTGTTTTGTCTGAGGGGCATCCAGTCCCCCACTTCCAAAACATAGCCTACATATGCCTTGAATCCCATGTTGCTGAAATAGGGGGCTGAGCGTTATGGGCTGATAACAGGCTGCAGACTGAGACTCCCTCTCCCTCCGCCCCCCTCTCAGCCCCGCTGCCCTGAGCTGCACTCTGATTGGCTGAGAGGAGTTCCAGCACCTTCATGCCAGGGCACAGCGGATGTCGTTACCTTGTTCCCAGACTCCTGTGCTCCCTCCCCTTTTCCCAAGTCATCAGATTGATTTATCCTGGAGTGGCGGAGTGCAGCTTGATTGGGTCCATATGAGGACGCTGCTGAGCGGTCATCTATAACAATCATTTTCAGTAGGCTCATTATTCTCGGGCCAAACAACCAAAAAGACCCAATTTCCTACCCTGCTGTTCATAAAAATGACAGATGGCGAAAACCTGGAAAAGCGTTCTTATAATCGTTAGCCACTGACATGTTGAACACAAGACTTTAGCTTGTTCTCTCCCTCTCACTCCCCCTCTCTATTTTGTTCTTTTTTTCCAAGGTGAAGAATGCAGGAAGGAAAAGTGTGTTGGATAGCTTTAGGCCATATTCCACCAAGTTCAGCTTCTCCTCCTTGATGTGGCCCAGGATGTGAATTCAATGCACAAATATTTGCAAGGTAGTTTGTTTCTCTTTAGGACTCGCTCTACCTGAACTGGGATGCCACTTAGAGCCACACTTAGACAGCCCCTGGACAAGGTCCCCTTTCATTCCAGGCTGGGACCTGGACCTGCACTCCCCCGGCAGTTAGGGTCGTCTGGACGCCCGCTTGACGGACCTGCTGCATCTGAGTGACTGTGAATGGCTGCATCTTATTGCAGTTCCCTTTATAGTGCACTACTTTTGACCATAGGGCTCTGGTCAAAAGTAGTGCAATATAGGGAATAGGGTGTCATTTGGGATGCATCTGCTGTTGCTGGGGAAATGCATGTATGATAAATGCAGGGGCTGGAACAACAGCTGAGTTGAGGCAGGGCTTGGCCCGGAGTCCAGGACTGTTTCAGACACGCAAGAGCAGTTTCCTCATGTCTTGGCTCTTTTCATTAATTACCTCTTTCATTTTTTCCCAATAATAACCAAACTCTTCTACTCAGTATTCAAAACACCAATTTTTCCCTTTTGGTTTTTCTGTTTTCCTTTTTTTCTTGTATTTATTTCCACTCCTGTCTTTCTGGCAGGGCAGACTGCAAGCTCATAACTGTAACTCAATCTCCTGGCTGGGAGGGTGGGCGGGCGGCCACGGGGGCCAGTGCAGACCATGCGTGGGTGAGTGGGTGGGCGGTCGGCGTCTGGAAGGCAGAAAAAGGGGTGTTCAAAGTACACCTCTCAGCCAATGAGCTTCTCTGTTCACCTAAAGACAATGACACTCCCTTTCTGAGGATTTCCTTTGTTTATCTACATGAGGAAACATTTCTCTTTTGAAGTGAAGGTGAATATTTGTCAGTGGGTGCTGTAGGTGGGTGTGGTGCAGGAATCAGGCGCAGGACGCAGAAACTTAGTCCAAAAGACTTTAGTGAACAATCACTTAGAACACGAGCCAAAAAATCCCGGAGGCGAGAAAATACGCACACAGGCGTAAAACAAAATGCGCACTAACATGTGCGAGAACCCTCACTCAAACAGAGGAGGAAACAACGAAGCACAGACAACCAACAGTCGCGTAATCACACACAACACCTGACAAACACAACGAGAACTTATAGGACAATAATTAACGCTAAACGATAACAGGTGTACAACATCAAGACAAAACCAAACGAACATCGAAACATACAACGGTGGCAGCTAGTACTCCGGAGACGACGACCGCCGAAGCCTGCCCGAGCAAGGAAGAGAGGCAGCCTCGGCCGAAACCGTGACAATATTAGAGAAGAGACCAATAGGCACATTACTGCTGCATCATTCATGTTACATTACTCTAGACATTTGAAAATAGCTAGATGATTGAATGAACTCTATGATAACACACACAAAAAACAACTATACATACCATAAAACAACTTTACACATTTTGACTTCCCTCCACACACTTGCCGTACTGGACACGCCTGCACCGGGGCCCACGAGCTCTGGGGGCCCATGCGCCTATCATCAAAGTCAATTTTTTTGTTTGTTTAATAAATCATTTTGACAGTAACCCTCCAAAAAGTCATTTATAAACCTTTTTAATTTCCATATGTACTAGGAAGCTAAGTGTTTTGTTCTTGGGCTTCAGCAATGTGACTGAAAAAGTGCCTCAGGCCTTGACATTTTTTTTTTAACTGATTGAAAGTAAGGAGATAGCAGTGAACAAATGCCTTGGCAAAGGCTATGACAGCATCAGTGCAGGTGTTCAAAAGCTCATATCAGACCGAGAGACTAATGCTTTTTAGAAAACGATCTCTCCGCAGAAGCGACAGTTACAGGGATGGTAAAAACAGCTTGATTGCCGTAGCAACATCAGGGAAACCTGGCAGAAGGGAGTGGTGATTCAAATACAGCAGTTCTGCAACATCTTTAATTGAGCCTCTCATTCTCCTTAATTGCCCTAATCCCCAGGACTCGAAGGAGGAAGAGACGGCGCAAGAGAGGCAAACAAGCGTCTCCCTGACGAGACGACGTCGACAAGTAAATAAACCGCCTCTACCCTCTGTTCTATTGAAAAACGTACAATCACTAGAGACAAACTGGACGAGTTCCATTCGAGACTATCCTATAGGAGGCACCTGAAGAACTGTAATATTCTATGTTTCTCAGAGTCTTGGCTGAACAAAGGCATGGATAATATTCATCTAGCTATTCATCTAGCTGGCTTTTCTATGCATCGTCAAGACCAAACAGCAGCTTCGGGTAAGGTTAAGGAGGAGAGGTGTGTGTCTCTTTGTTAACAACAGCTGGTGCGCAATCTCTGTTAAGGAAGTCTCAAGGTTTTGCTTGCCTGAGTTAGAATACCTCATGATAAACTGCAGACCATACTATTTACCAAGAGAGTTTTCATCTATATTTTTCGTAGCTGTTTATTTACCACCACAAACCTATGCTGGCACTAAGGACGCACTTAACGAGCTGTATAGGGCGATAAGCACACAAGAAAATGCACATCCAGCGGTGGTACTCCTAGTGGCCGGTGATTTTAATGCAGGGAAACTGAAATCTGTCTTACCTCATTTTTACCAGCATGTCACTTGTGCAACTAGAGGCAAATAAACTCACTTTTACTCCACACACAGCAATGCATACAAAGCTCGAATCCTACTACACTGGCTCTGACGCTCGTCGGATGTGGCAGTGCTTGCAAACTATCACGGATCACAAAGGGAAACCCAGACGCGATCTGCTTAGTGACAAGAGCCTACCATACGAGCTAAATTCCTTCTATGCTCACTTTGATGCAAGCAACACTGAACCATGCATGAGAGCACCAGCTGTTCCAGGTGACTGTGTGATCTCGCTCAACGTAGCCGGACAGATTACCAGCATGGGTACTCAGAGAATTCACTGACCAGCTGGGAAGTGTCTTCACTGACATTTGCAACCTCTCCCTTACCCAGCCTTTAATACCTACAGTTGACGTCGGAAGTTTACATACACTTAGGTTGGAGTCATTAAAACTTGTTTTTCAACCACTCCACACATTTCTTATTAGCAAACTATAGTTTTGGCAAGTCGGTTAGGACATCTACTTTGTGCATGACACAAGTAATTTTTCCAACAATTGTTTACAGACAGATTATTTCACTTATAATTCAATGTATCACAATTCCAGTGGGTCAGAAGTTTACATACACTAAGTTGACTGTATCTTTAAACAGCGTGGAAAATTCAAAAAAATGATGTAATGGCTTTAGAAGCTTCTGATAGGCTAATTGACATCATTTGAGTCAATTGGAGGTGTACCTGTGGATGTATTTCAAGGCCTACCTTCAAACTCAGTGCCTCTTTGCTTGACATCATGGGAAAATCAAAAGAAATCAGCCAAGACCTCAGAAAGAAAATGGTAGACCTCCACAAGTCTGGTTCATCCTTGGGAGCAATTTCCAAACACCTGAAGGTATCTGTACAAACAATATTACGCAAGTATAAACACCATGGGACCACTCAGCCGTCATACTGCTCAGGAAGGAGACGCGTTCTGTCTCCTAGAGATGAACGTACTTTGGTGTGAAAAGTGCAAATCAATCCCAGAACAACAGCAAAGGACCTTGTGAAGATGCTGGAGGAAACAGGTACAAAAGTATCTATATCCACAGTAAAACGAGTCCTATATCGACATAACCTGAAAGGCCGCTCAGCAAGGAAGAAGCCACTGCTCCAAAACCGCAATAAAAAAGCCAGACTAAGGTTTGCAACTGCACATGGGGACAAAGATTGTAACTTTTGGAGAAATGTCCTCTAGTCTGATGAAACAAAAATAGAACTGTTTGGCTATAATGACCATTGTTATGTTTGGAGGAAAAAGGGGGTCGCTTGCAAGCCGAAGAACACCATCCCAACCGTGAAGCACGGGGGTGGCAGCATCATGCTGTTGGGGTGCTTTGCTGCAGGAGGGACTGGTGCACTTCACAAAATAGATGGCATCATGAGGGAGGAAAATTATGTGGATATATTGAAGCAACATCTCAAGACATCAGTCAGGAAGTTAAAGCTTGGTCGCAAATGGGTCTTCCAAATGGACAATGACCCCAAGCATACTTCCAAAGTTGTGGCAAAATGGCTTAAGGACAACAAAGTCAAGGTATTGGAATGGCCATCACAAAGCCCTGACCTCAATCCTATAGAACATTTGTGGGCAGAACTGAAAAAGCATGTGCGAGCAAGGAGGCCTACAAACCTGACTCCGTTACACCAGCTCTGTCAGGAGGAATGGGCCAAAATTCACCCAACTTATTGTGGGAAGCTTGTGGAAGACTACCCGAAACGTTTGACCCAAGTTAAACAATTTAAAGGCAATGCTACCAAATACTAATTGAGTGTATGTAAACTTCTGACCCACTGGGAATGTGATGAAAGAAATAAAAGCTGAAATAAATCATTCTCTCTACTATTATTCTGACATTTCACATTCTTAAAATAAAGTGGTGATCCTAACTGACCTAAGACAGGGCATTTTTACTAGGATTAAATGTCAGGAATTGTGAAAAACAGAGTTTAAATGTATTTGACTAAGGTGTATGTAAACTTCCGACTTCAACTGTACATGTTTCAAGCAGACTACCATAGTCCCTGTGCCCAAGAACGCCAAGGTAACCTGTCTAAATTACTATCGCCCTGTAACACTCACATCTATAGCCATGAAATGCTTTGAAAGGCTGGTCATGGCTCACATCAACGCCATCATCCCAGACACCCTGGACCCACTCCAATTCTCATACCGCTCCAACAGATCCACAGATGACGCAATCTCTATTGCACTCCACACTCCCCTCTCCCACCTGGACAAGAGGTACACCTATGTGAGAATGCCGTTCATTTACTATAGCTCAGCTTTGAACAGCATAGTGCCCTCCAACATCATCACTAAGCTCAGGACCCTGGGACTGAACACCTCCCTCCGCAACTGGATCCTGGCCTTCATGATGGGTCTCCCCCAGGTGGTGGGGGTAGGCAACAACACAGCCTCCACGCTGACCCAAGCCATGAGGTCGAAGGAATTGTCCGTAGAGCTCCGAGACAGGGTTGTGTCGAGGCACAGATCTGGGGAAGGGTACCAAAACATGTCTGCAGCATTGAAGGTCCCCAAGGACACAGTGGCCTCCATCATTCTTAAAGTTTGGAACCACCAAGCCTCTTCTTAGAGCTGGCCGCCCGGCCAAACTGAGCAATCGGGGGAAAAGGGCCTTGGTCAGGGAGGTGACCAAGAACCCGATGGTCACTCTGACAGAGCTCCAGAGTTCCTCTGTGGAGATCGGATAACTTTTCAGAAGGACAATTGTCTCTGCAGAACTCCACCAATCAGGCCTTTATGGTAGAGTGGTCAGACGGAAGCTACTCCTCAGTAAAAGGCACATGACAGCCCGCTTGGAGTTTGCCAAAAGGCACCTAAAGGACTCTCAGACCATGAGAAACAAGATTCTCTGGTCTGATAAAAACCAAGATTGAACTCATTGGCCTGAATGCCAAGCGTCACGTCTGGAGGAAACCTGGCACCATCCCTACGGTGAAGTATGGTGGTGGCAGCATCATGCTGTGGGGAGGTTTTTCAGCGGCAGGGACTGGGAGACTAGTAAGAATCGAGGGAAAGATGAACGGCGCAAAGTACAGAGAGATCCTTGATGAAAACCTGCTCCAGAGCGCTCAGGACCTCAGACTGGGGTGAAGGTTCACCTTCCAACAGGACAACGACCCTAAGCACACAACAAAGACAACGCAGGAGTGGCTTCGGGACAAGTCTCTGAATGTCCTTAAGTGGCCCAGCCAGAGCCCGGACTTGAACCCAATCGAACACCTCTGGAGAGACCTGAAAATAGCTGTGCAGTGACACTCCTCATCCAACCTGACAGAGCTTGAGAAGATTTGCAGAGACAAATTGGAGAAACTCCCCAAGTACAGGTGTGCCAAGCTTGTAGCGTCATACCCAAGAAGACTTGAGGCTGTAACTGCTGACAAAGGTGCTTCAACAAAGTACTGAGTAAAGGGTCTGAATACTTATGTAAATGTGATATGTCACCTTTTTTTTTTTTTGAAAATTCCTTGTCATTATTGGGTATTGTGTGTAGATTGATGAGGGGAAACAAACTGTTTAATCCATTTTAGAATAAGGCTGTAACGTAACAAAATGTGGACAAAGTCAAGGGGTCTGAATACGTTCCCAATGCACTGAAGCTATAGATAGTAGGCTACACTGAATAATGAACAATCCCTAGCAAGCTAGTGTTTTGAGAGTGGATTGACTGTAACATTTGGCATTAATAGACTGGGTTTACGCAAAACTTTCTATCCAAGCTGGGAGAGAGCGCAGGACGGCTCATGTCATGCAGGTTCACGTAGCCTATACAGGACAGTTGTATATTCAAAAAAATATATTGGTAGATGATTAGTATGCTGTTGCATTGAAAATTAATTTTTGCAATCTGCAATGTATGAATTTCCAACTTTAATTACTGAACAAGTAATTACATTATTGCCGCCAGCGACACCGTGCATAGCTTTGTGAAATGTTAGGCTTAACATGAGGAAATGATGACCAAATACCAATAAAGATGTATCCATTAGCTAAAGCAAAGCTATAGGCTACATGCCCAGGCACCACAGAAAGCCTTTAATCGATTCGATGTCGCAATTTCAGCACCATGGACAGCGATCGGTAGTCTATACTTTGTGAGTGGCTATTTCATTTTGGGGGGGTGGGAGGGGGGGGTTGGGGGTACTCCAACCATGCAGAACTGCGTTACGGAAGTGCCTCCACAGCAGATGATGTTTTTACTAAAATGCTCGCTTCACTTAAATTAGCTCATCTAAGATGGCCACCTATTCAGCTCTTAAAAGGGGCCTAACCCCCATTTCCCCAGACCGTCTTTCATCCTGCTTTCTGACCCTCCCATATGTGCCGCTAATCTCTCCCTTGTGTCTCTGAAATGTCAGTGCGGAGGAGCGAGCATGTACTTGCTCGCTATGGATTTCCCATGGAATGGACATTTTCGGTTCAGCCTGTGTTACGTGTTTTGATAGGCAATGATTATGAAGTATTTATTTTCCTACTGGGTGTGGGAACCAAACCTGTTGGTACACTACCATCGTGACTGAGGCTGCTGTCTGGTTCAGCCCACCAGGGGTGATTCTATGCTGGGGGAAGTAGTGGATCACACGGATCTCACTAGACCTGGATATTACATCTTCAATTATCAAATAGAGGATCTAGATCCAGCTCTAGACCCAGTTCAAGGTGTGCTGTAATGAGTGGTGGATATAAAGAGGAAGTAATGTGTAAAAGGGGAAAACCTGTCTCCTTAGCAGACAGAAAGGAGCATCCCTAACAAACAGGACACAGGCAGAACCACCTTGTTTGTATAGATGGGCTGTGTGCCAATAAGATTCTTGGTTGGGATACAATAGGATACAGTAAAAGAAAATCCAGTTGATCCCAACCCCAATACTTGAATCTATTAGAATCGTATGTGAACACTTTAATACATATCAACATGCTTTTGTATGTGTGTGCATGTTTGTTTTTGTTTGTGTTGCAGCCAGGGAGATAATTCCAGGGTGGAGTGTCCAAGGGGTTAAAAACCCTATCTGCCTCAGGAATGAATGGTGGAGGTTTGGTGGTGGAGGAGGGGGAGGGGAGGGATGGGGAGAGGGAGGGAGCCTCGTCGGCAAGACAATTCCCCCGACGTGGGCCATTCACAGACACAGGAAATGCTTGACCTCACACCCTGAGAAACATCCACAGCAGCCCACTTGTGTTCAAGGTGTAATTGGGCGTAATTAGGGGCTGGCAGATAGGAGGACCTGCATGCTCCACATGCCTTCCTTCCTCCTGCCTGCATGCCTCCACACTCCCCTTGCCTCGCCTGCCTGGCTGGTGCCTCCCTGGAGCCAAAATATTTACAGCAAATATACTGCTTCTCAACATGCAGCAGAGGAAACTTTAAGACAACAAAGATTCATTCAGATACTGCATTTTTAAGCTTTAGGTTGGTAGGGCTTATGAAAATGTTGGCTAAAATGAAATCCGTAAATCGTGTTTGTCTGTCGGCCATTGATGTGATGTGGGATGGAGGAGGGGTTGGGGGGGTACACGGGGTGTGGCACAGATGTACCTCAACAGTCTTCTACTTAAAGCATCCTGGGTGACAGAGTAGAGAGGTCTGAGCTAGTCTATGGACCAGCCTCGTTCTTCTTGTCTGACTCTGCTCCTAATCTGTTCCCTTCTTACCTATAGGACAATGGAAGCCAGGCTTCCTGTGTGGAGATGGGAGCGGGGACCCCCACCTCGCAAGTAAAACATTTTAGTGGTCCCCCTCCTGATGGCAGAGAGAAAAAATGTAAGTTATAAAGTTAAGGTTGTCGTTTTTTATGTCTCTGCGTGCAGTTTGAAAGAAGTTGCTAACTAGCGCTAGCGCAATTGCGAACTAGCGTTAGCTACTATTGGCTCACAAAACTACATTTACATTTACATTTACGTCATTTAGCAGACGCTCTTATCCAGAGCGACTTACAAATTGGTGCATTCACCTTATAGCCAGTGGGATAACCACTTTACAATGTCTTTTTTTTTTTTTTTTTTTTTTTTGGTGGGGTAAGGCGGGGGTAGAAGGATTACTTTATCCTATCCCAGGTATTCCTTAAAGAGGTGGGGTTTCAAATGTCTCCAGAAGGTGGTGAGTGACTCCGCTGTCCTGGCGTCATGAGGGAGCTTGTTCCACCATTGGGGTGCCAGAGCAGCGAACAGTTTTGACTGGGCTGAGCGGGAACTGTGCTTCCCCAGAGGTAGGGGAGCCAGCAGGCCAGAGGTGGATGAACGCAATGCCCTCGTTTGGGTGTAGGGACTGATCAGAGCCTGAAGGTACGGAGGTGCCGTTCCCCTCACAGCTCCGTAGGCAAGCACCATGGTCTTGTAGCAGATGCGAGCTTCAACTGGAAGCCAGTGGAGTGTGCGGAGGAGCGGGGTGATGTGAGAGAACTTGGGAAGGTTGAACACCAGACGGGCTACGGCATTCTGGATGAGTTGTAGGGGTTTAATGGCACAGGCAGGGAGCCCAGCCAACAGCGAGTTGCAGTAATCCAGACGGGAGATGACAAGTGCCTGGATTAGGACCTGTGCCGCTTCCTGTGTAAGGCAGGGTCGTACTCTCCGAATGTTGTAGAGCATGAACCTACAGGATCGGGTCACCGCCTTGATGTTAGCGGAGAACGACAGGGTGTTGTCCAGGGTCACGCCAAGGCTCTTCACACTCTGGGAGGAGGACACAACGGAGTTGTCAACCGTGATGGCGAGATCATGGAACGGGCAGTCCTTCCCCGGGAGGAAGAGCAGCTCCATCTTGCCAAGGTTCAGCTTGAGGTGGTAATCCGTCATCCACACTGATATGTCTGCCAGACATGCAGAGATGCGATTCGCCACCTGGTTATCAGAAGGGGGAAAGGAGAAGATTAGTTGTGTGTCGTCTGCGTAGCAATGATAGGAAAGGCCATGTGAGGATATAACAGAGCCAAGTGGCTTGGTGTATAGCGAGAATAGGAGAGGGCCTAGAACTGAGCCCTGGGGGACACCAGTGGTGAGAGCACGTGGTGCGGAGACAGCTTCTCGCCACGCCACTTGGTAGGAGCGACCGGTCAGGTAGGACGCAATCCAAGAGTGAGCCGCGCCGGAGATGCCCAGCTCGGAGAGGGTGGAGAGGAGGATCTGATGGTTCACAGTATCAAAGGCAGCAGACAGGTCTAGAAGGACAAGAGCAGAGGAGAGAGAGTTAGCTTTAGAAGTGCGGAGAGCCTCCGTAACACAGAGAAGAGCAGTCTCAGTTGAATGACCAGTCTTGAAACCTGACTGGTTTGGATCAAGAAGGTCATTCTGAGAGAGATAGCAAGAGAGTTGGCTAAAGACGGCACGCTCAAGAGTTTTGGAGAGAAAAGAAAGAAGGGATACTGGTCTGTAGTTGTTGACATCAGAGGGATCGAGTGTTGGTTTTTTGAGAAGGACTACCTCACTTCCTTCATACTGGACACAGAGACATAAGTTCATCTGACTGGGGAAGTAGATAAAGGGCCTCAAAATCCTGAAAACATCCCTTTAACAATTAGTAGAGACCCCGACTGAGTTCCTAAAAAAAGATTTGGGGCCCCCTAGCAGCCGGGGGCCCTAAGCGACCGCTTATGTCTCTTATGCCCATTGCCGGCCATGGTTGAGGGGATCTTGAAGAGGGGAGGGAAAAAGAGAGGAGATGGGGGATAAGAAATGGAGGAGGGGAGAGGGGATCTTGAAGAGGGGAGGCTTGAGAGGGGAGATGGAGAAGAGGGGTAGTGATCAATCAGGAGGTATAGGGCTCTGACCTCTGACCTGCTGTGAGAGAACAGGATGCCACCATGGTGAACCTGTGAGGACCCAGGCATTTAAGACCCTGGGACCCAGCCCAAGCCTTTCTCTATGATGAATGGGATGCTAGCATGAACACAAATTGCCCCGTAATAATGACAGACAGGCATATAACCAAGCATATAACCTAGCCTGCTAAGAACAAAGAGAAATGGATAGAATTAGAGAGAGAGAGAGATTGAAATAGCGAGAGGTAGACATACAGCAGAGGATTACCCTACGGGAGGGAGGGAGGGAGGGAGGGAGGGAGGGTGGGGGAGAGAGATTGATTTACAACAGAGAGAGAGCGGATGCTGGTGTTTTCTCCCCACTCTGCTGACCCTGGAGCCGGTGTGAGGGCAAGATTCCAGAGGCCCCTCAGCAGCAGCTCCGCCCCGACAGACAGTCAAGCAGCCAGGAGGGCATGTTAGTCATCCAAGCCCTCTCCCGCTCTCTCTCTCCCTCTCTCTCTCTCTCTCCCTCTCTCTCTCTCTCTCTCTCTCTCTCTCTGAGCCCAGAGCAGCTCCAAGCCCTGGGAACTGTTTACACTTAGTACTCCTGGCTCTTCATATAGGCTAAAAACAGCTGTTTGGTTCACAGGCTGATTCAGCCAGAGCGCCAGCCTCCCTTTTTATAGCCACGGCATGACACAGCCTGGTAGATCTCTCCTCTTTCCTTTTTTCCCTCCCCCCAAAACAACGTGTCCCTCTGTCTTTGAGGAAACACATGTATTATATTAGTCCTGTGGAAGCGGCCCAGTGATTGAAAGGTGACCCTGCTCCCTTGTTCCGCTGCTGGAATTCCAGAGGTAATGGATCATGAAAGGAGGCCTCTTCAGTACATGTAGACAGGCAGAGGAGCAAGGCAGGAGGAGCTAGGTGGAGCCAGAGCCACCTACAGTTTCACCCTCCTCACCTCATCCTCAGTGTTATTATGGGACGCTGCCCAGAACCAGTTATCATTCCGCCTGTCCCTGTCCCTCAGCCCTGAAGACCCAGGCTTTTGATCTCCGTCCTGGCCTGGCGGAGTAAAAAAAAACATGAATAGAGTCATCACAGTGTGCCAATCAAACCAATTATGGCCCATTTCTGGTAAATGGTAAATGCCATTACTGTTTTTTTACAAGGTGAGGGGAGAAATGGTGAAGCATCCAGATGGTGCTTGACATGTTTCCAACTCAATCAACACAGACCCAATGACACCAGAGTCATTTTTCAGCAGAGCCATGCAGGATATCATATCAGCCCCCATTCACAAATCTGATTCAGTAAACTGGCATCTCTACAATTTTCCTTTAGTGCCATATCTGTTCTCCAGGTAAAATGAATGTTTTTGTTGATATTCATTACTGTAGCATTTTAATTGAGAGATTGTATTGCATTTAAAACCTTTTCGACATTGGCAGCGGTTCTGATGCCTGTTCTTGTGTGAGATACTGATACTGCACCGTGATGAACTCTGTCCATGTATTGTTGCATGGCTGCTTGGGCTCAGCATTATCAACATGCCATAGCACACACTCTGTTGGGCTCATTGTGAAAACCAGCCTGGAAGCTGGGCTCAATGCCTTTTTGTCATGCTGAGACAGTTGTCTGGTGAAGCTATGGCAGGTGTGAGGAGAGCCCATCCACCCCTACCTACACTGCCTCTATGTTCTATAGCAGGGATATTCAACTCTTACCATATGAGGTCGGGAGCCTGCTGGTTTTCTGTTCTACCTGATCCTTAATGGTGTCCCAAGTCTAAATAATTCCCTGATTAGAGGGGAACAATGAACAAATGCAGTGGAACTGACTTCGAGGTCCAGAGTTGAGTTTGAAGGTTCTATAGTATCTTGATGAAGCAATGCAAAGTGAATGTTCCCAGGAAAATATAGGGGGAGAAAAAAAAAAAATCCCTGTTAATGTACAGGTAACTACCACAATAATGGAAACACTTGAGTAAATGAGGGATACAAAGTGTATTGATGGCAGGTGCTTCCACATAGGTGTTGTCCCTGAGGTAATTAAGCAATTAACATCCCATCATGCTTAGGGTCATTTATAGAAATGCTGGGCAGGCCATTATTTTGGCTGCCATGGTTACACCCCATAGGATGACAATGCCCCATCCACAGGGCACGAGTGGTCACAGAATGGTTTGATGAGCATGAAAATGATGTAAACGAAATGCCATGGCCATCTGTCATCAGATCTCAACCCAATTGAACACTTATGGGAGATTCTGGAGCGGCGCCTGAGACAGCGTTTTCCACCACCATCAACAAAACACCAAATGACGGAATCTTCTTGTGGAAGAATGGTGTTGCATCTCTCCAGTAGAGTTCCAGACCCTTGTAGAATCTATGCCAAGGTACATTGAAGCTGTTCTGGCTCGTGGTGGCCCAACACCCTATTAAGACACTTTATGTTGGTGTTTCCTTTATTTTGGCAGTTACTTGTAGGTGTCCTTTGATAAATATCTGCTGAGACTTGGCATGGGACAACAAATCCCTCTGAGCCACAGAAAATCATTCAGGCCTAACTCGCAGGGTGATAAAGGGACATTGAAGCAGCCTGTGTGTGTGCGTGTGTGTGTACACCTTTCATTCATATTTTGTTGAGTATGAGGAATAGGACTCACTAATTCAGGAAATCTCTTTAGAAGTTGTCTCAAACTGGTAAAAACACACGTGCCTCATGAAGACATTGAGAAGCAGAGCATGTTGGCTGAGGTTAAGCTATTCAGATAAGTATAAACTGGTTACGAGCTGACAGGCAATAACAGGTGCAACTGAAATCATAGACAGAAACTTAATGTGATCAATGTTTCATGTTTTTATAGGGTGCTGCAAGAAATGTAGAGGTACATTTCATGTGCGAGGCATTGCACTTTAAGGCATTTGTTCAATTGCAGTTTTGCACATAACTTTGCCTTTAGTGAAGAGAATTGTCTTATTAATAAAAAATATATTGAATAGAACCACATTCTCATACATAAGATAAAAGCGTACCGTACATTGAATCATTGAAGACTTTGTGTTTATAAAGTGAGAACTAAACTGAGGCATACACAGACACAGCAGTTTTTACTGAGGGTTACACATTTTCTTATCAAAATGGCATCTTAGGAAGCTAAGAAGTACGTGGCGGAGAGGAAATGCATTCAGCAGGGAGGGGTGTTTGACTCTCCTCTCTGCTCTGCTATTGTTGCTGTTAGACCCTTGCTGTTGTGACTGAGGTACCGGCAGCAATCACACACACCCTGAATGTTCTCTTCATCGTTCACACAACAGCATTCCAGCCATAACGACCTGTCCTCTCCTGGAAATAAACCCAAACACAGTCACATCTTCTGGATGGACGCCACTCACCAATCGATTCACTCACTTTGTGGAGGCGCTCTCCACTTTATTTGTAGATAGTAGATAAATACCCCTTTATAACTGGATGTCGACCTATAAGATACGACTTAATTGTGGGATGTAGATCTACAGTGCATTCGGAAAGTATTCAGAAATAAAATTCTGCCATGGCACTAAGCCCTTTTTTCTTACACCTTTACAGAGGATTCTACATTTGGAAAGTATTCAGACCCCTTCACTTTTTCCACATTTTGTTACGTTACATCCTTATTCTAAAATCGATTAAGTTGTTTCTTTTCCTTATCAATCTACACACAATACCCCATAATGACAAAGCAAAAACAGGTTTTTAGAAATGTTTGCAAATGTATAAAAAATAAAAACGGAAATATTACATTTACATAAGTATTCAGACCCAGTACTCAGTACTTTGTTGAAGCACCTTTGGCAGCGATTACAGCTTTGAGTCTTCTTGGGTATTTGTGTTTATTTGTGTTTATTATGGATCCCCATTAGCTGCTACCATGACGCTACAAGCTTGGCACACCTGTATTTGGGGAGTTTCTCCCATTCTTCTCTGCAGATCCTCTCAAGCTCTGTTAGGTTGTATGGGGAGCGTCGATGCACAGCTATTTTCAGGTCTCTCCAGAGGTGTTCGATCAGGTTCAAGTCCGGTCTCTGGCTGGGCCACTCAAGGACATTCAGAGACTTGTCCCGAAGCCACTCCTGCGTTGTCTTGGCTGTGTGCTTAGGGTCGTTGTCCTGTTGGAAGGTGAACTTTCACCTTCGCTCTGGAGCAGGTTTTCATCAAGGATCTCTCTGTACTTTGCTCTGTTCATCTTTCCCTCGATCCTGACCAGTCTCCCAGTCCCTGCCGCTGAAAAACCTCCCCACAGCATGATGCTGCCACCACCATACTTCACCGTAGGGATGGTGCTAGGTTTCCTCCAGACGTGACACTTGGCATTCAGGCCAAAGAGTTCAATCTTGGTTACATCAGGCGAGAGAATCTTGTTTCTCATGGTCTGAGAGTCCTTTAGGTGCCTTTTGGCAAACTCTAAGCGGGCTGTCATGTGCCTTTTACCAAGGAGTGGCTTCCGTCTGGCCACTCTACCATAAAGGCCTGATTG